>NW_016107423.1:286340-290305 GCF_001604975.1 Cebus imitator | reverse complement strand
AAAAAAAAAAAAAAAAAAAAAAACCACAAGAAAAGAAATTTAAGAGTTAGGCCAGACAGAACATCTTAGGCTTAAGGGTTAAAAGTATGGAAATTACTTATGTCCATTCTTAAAGTATCTCCTTAATCACACCTGCTAAGATGGGTACATTAAACATACACACACACACACACACACACACACACAGAGGAAAAACAATGTTGAAGAGGGTGTAGAGAAATTTGGACTCTAACGCATTATTGGTGGGAATGTCAAATGGTACAGCCACTATGGAAAACAACATGGCAGTGTAAGGTCTGACCCCGCCGTGGATGGCATGGTAACCTCTGTGGCCCACACATACACCTCTGGAGGGCTTTCTGGAAATAGAAAACCTGAAGTAACTGGAAGACCATGAAAAGCGGAAAAATGATCAATCCCTGCGGCACCTAACTAACTTGAGACATTCTTCTATTGTTTCTTATTCTAGCTTCAACTGACAAGGCGTTGGTCAATCTCCTGACTCCACACCCTACGACCCCCTCCCAGTTTGCACAAAACCACCCTAAACTGTAACTTCTGTAACTTTTCACTGCTTACCCCAAACCTATAAAACCAACTCTTACTCCTCTGCCCGCTGCTGACTCTCTTTTTGGACTCAGGCTGTCCACACCCGGGTGAATTAACAGCCATGCTGCTCACACAAAGCCTATTTGGAGAGGGGGGTGGGTCTCTTCATTCACAGCGCATGTTTTAACAGGCAGTAAATATTGAAAATAGAATAATTTATATGATTTAGTAATTCCACTTCTGGGTATGTACCTCGAAGAATTAAGTCGGGTCTTGGAGAGATATTTAGACACCCATGTTCATAGAAACATTATTCAAAATAGTCAATAGGTAGAAAATACCCAAATGTTCATGAGTAAACAAGATACAGTATACATATACAATAGAGTATTATCGTTAAAAGGGAAGGAAATTCTGACACATGCTACAACCTGAATACAGAATAAACCTTAAGGACATTATGCTAAGTAAATGGGCCGGTAACAAATAGACAAATCTTTTATGATTCCACTTATATGAGGCATCCAGAATAGGTAAATTTGTAGACACAGAAAGTAGTAAGGGGATTGCCATGGACTAGGAGGTAGGAGGCAATGGGAGGTTTAAATGGATATAAAGTTTCAGTTTTGCAAGATAAAAAGACTTGTGAAAATTCTTTGCATAACAATGTGAATATACTTAACACTACTGAATGGCAGACTTAAAAACAGTTGGCCAAGCCTGGTGGCTCACACCTGTAATCCCAGCACTTTGGGAGGCTGAAGAGGGTGGATCACCTGAGGCCAGGAGTTTGGGACCAGACTGGCCAACATGGTGAAACCCTGACTCTAATAAAAATACAAAAATTAGCTGGGCATAGTGGTGCACCTGTAATCCCAGCTAGTTGGGATGCTGAGGTGGGAGAATTGCTTGAACCTGGGAGGCGGAGGCTGTGAGCTGAGATCTTGCTACTGCACTTTAGCCTGGTAACAGAGCAAGACCTGGTCTCAAAAAAAAAAAAGGTTAAGACGAGGCTGGGCATGGTGGCTCATGCCTGTAATCCCAGCACTTTGGGAGGCTGAGGCAGGTGGATCACTAGAGCCCAGGAGTTCCAGACCAGCCTATGTAACATTGTGAAACCCCATCTCTAAAAAAATACAAAAAAATAGCTGGGTGTGGTGGCGCATGTCTGTAGTCCCAGCTACTTGGGAAGCTAAGGAGGGAAGATCGATTAACCCCAGGACGTCAAGGTTACCGTGAGTCGAGATCATGCCATTGTACTCCAGCCTGGGTGAAAAATTATGTATATTTTACCACAATTAAAAAACATGTCTCCTTAAGAATTGTTCTGAGAATAATAAGAAAAATAACTAATATTTATTGAGTGGTAACTGCATGCTTGAATATAACCTGATTTGGACTTCACAACATCCTAAAAGGTAAAGTTAAGTCCATCATCATGCAGACATCATGGCCTCAGAACAGTGAGGCTTTGAGAGCTCAAACACCTTTTTAAGCCTTGTGTCTAGTGGTTGGAAGAGCTAAGATTCAAATCCAGCTCTCTAGATTGCAACTCGAGACCTCAGAGAAATACAAAAAGTAATAATTTTTAAGGAAAAAAATGTAATCAATGCTGGATTTGAAGTTAAAATCCAGCATTGATATGAACCCAACTCTGCCACTTATAAACATGTTTCACAGTAAATTACATAACCTCTGAGTCTCAGGTGTTTTTATTTGCAAATTGGAAATAGTAGTACTATCTGACTCATATGCTTAGTCTGATAAATAAGACAATGCATATGAATGTGTAGTGTGCTATACAAATAGAAATGATACTCTTACTATTATCTTCTCTAATTCTTGCATGTTCCAGGATACTGGTAGACCTATTTATCGTAACCAATGATATTCTAAATATTCTAAAAATAATGGAGGAACTATAAGTACATAAAACATAACCTAAATGCAGAAAACTCAAGGTTAAAAAAAAACAAAGTAGGTGAAAAATGTTTTGTTGTTCAAGTTAAGTCTGAGATTACAACATTCTTCCCCACTAACTCTAGCATCTGGTAAAAGCAGCATACATAAGCAATAGTTAAGTTGAAAACAGAACGCCATGGAGAAAGGGTAATTTACTTTCCAGAATGTACTTTATTGTGTCAGGTAAGTTTCCGCATCCTCTAATTACCATTGTCCTAGTTCTGAACCTAAAAGAAAGTATTACCCTCTCGTGACAAGCATATTAAATATCACTATAGAAAAGAGCAAAAGTGTGGGAAATGAACTGAAATCACATCACAGAAATCAGAGAATTTAAATTAAGATACGCTATTATGCTTCTATTTTTCAAAATAAATTATCTACTAATCCACTCTAGTCAACAGAAGAATACCTATATGCAACTAGAAATTAATTTGAGTGGCATTCAGCACTTCCCCAGGTGATGACTCAAACACAGTCACCTTTGCCCATCCAGGCTATATCTCTTCGAGAAATGAAAGTTCTGGCCTTTGTTTTTCTCATATTGTTCTGAATCCAGTCCTGTGTATTTTCTTCCCTTCTTTGGTACCTATGTTGTAAGAGGAAAAAATATGTTCACAGGCCTATATCTAGACTTTCTGAAGTTCTGACCCATATGCTGCTTGTTCTCCTGTTTTGGCTGAATCCCCTCTCCCATGACATTCTGTTTTGGGCACTGTACACTTTGCAGTTAGAGATGCAATGAACTGGAAAAAATAATTTGAATGATTCCACTTTAGACTGTATAGTCTTTTAGTCACTGTGGCTATGAAAAAGGCATACTGGCACCATAATGGCAGATTAGGAATTACTTTGAATTATTTTGAATTAATCAATAGTTTAAGCAAACTATATTGTATTGATGAGTTTTGAATAGGTCTTCAAAACATCCTGAAGTCACTTATATTCTTACTTTTTCTGTTTTAGTCCATTCAGGATACCATAACAAAATACCACGTATCAGGTATCTTATAAGCAACAGAAATTTATTCCTCCAGTTCCGGAGGCTGGGAAGTCCAACACCACAGCAGTGGCAGATTCAGTGTCTGGTGAGGGCTGCTGTCTGATTCTTAGACAGCATATTTTTGCTGTATCCTCAAATGGCATGACAAGTAAGGGGTCTCTCTGAAAGGGCACTAAACCCAATCATGAAGCCTTCACTCTCATGACCTAATCACTTCCCAAAGGCCCTACTTCCTAATACCTTCACATTGAAGATTAAGTTTCAACATATGAATTTTGGGGGGATACAAACATTCAGTCTATAGCACCTTCCAAACAGATGTAAATAAGAAACCATAATGTCAGCCAGGTGCAGTGGCTCATGCCTGTAATTCCAGCACTTTGGGAGGCCGAGGTGGGAGGATCACAAGGTCAGGAGTTTGAGGCCAGCCTAGCCAACATAGTGAAGCCCC
>NW_016107423.1:280853-286214 GCF_001604975.1 Cebus imitator | reverse complement strand
GGTTGTTTTAGCAGAATATATACATGAAAAATAAAAAAAAAAAAAAAAAAAAAAAAAAAAAAAAGAAAAGAAAAGAAAAAGAAAGAGAAGAAAACCCATAAAATCAAATATCTTTCACAATTGAAGGTAAGCCTTCCTTCTTGAGGAACTGGTTCTCCAAGAAACTGATTTCTTTCAGAGCTGCAGAACTTTTTTGGGTCCACAACCTCATCTTTGTATTCCTAGAACTAAGCACAGTGCCTGAGGTATTTGTTGAATATCTGTTGGGAAATGAATGAATTATCAGGCCAAGAAATGACAAAGTGATAGCTATTTGATAACATGCAAAATAAGATTTTTGTCACTGAGATATAAAATATTTATGTGGTGCAGAAAGACATAATATCCTCTGGGTAGGGGAGAAGTAAGAGGTCAAGAAGGTTATACAATAGGTCTGTTGTTCGAGAGCTCTTCTTCTCCACACAGGGGACTCATTAAGAAATTGGAAAATAGTAGGGCAGTTCCTCAAAAAGCTAAAAAGCAGAACTGTCACATGATCGAGCAATCCCACTGCTGGATATATAAAAAGGCAATCGGTATATTGAAATCCGTGTTCCCATGTTTACTGTTTCACTATTCACAATTAGCTAAGATATGGAATCAATCTAAGTGTCCATCAACAGATGAATGGATTTAAAAAATGTAGTATAGATACACAATGGAATATTAATATTATTCAGCCAGAAAAAGAATGAAATCCTATCATTTGCAGCAACATGAATAAAACTGGAGGTCATTATGTTAAGTGAAATAAATCAAGCACGGAAAGGCAAATATCTCATGTTTTACTCATATGAGGGAGCTAGAAAAGTGGATCTCGTGGAGGTAGAGAGCAGAATGATGGTTACCAGAGACATGGGAATAGGGGAGAGAGAAATGGCAAGTTGGTCAAGGGGTATAAAAATACAGTTACACAGAAGGAATAACTTCTAGTATTCGATAGTATAGCAAGGAAATTATAGTTAACAATAATTTATTATATATTTTAAAACAGCTAGAAGAGAAGATTTATAATGTTCCCAACACAAAGAAAAATGTTTGAGGTGACCGGTAGCCCAAATACCCTAATTTGATCATTACACACTATATACATGTATCAAAATATAACATGTACCCCCAGATATGCACAACTATTACATATCAATAAAACATTTTAGGATGGGTGCAGTGGCTCACATCTGTAATCCCAGCATTTTGGGAGGCTGAGGCAGGCGGATCAACTGAGGTCAGGAGTTCGAGACCAGCCTGGCTAACACGGTAAAACCCTGTCTTTACTAAAAATATAAAAATTAGCTGGGCATGGTGGAGCGTGCCTGTAGTCTCAGTAACTCAGTAGGCTGAGGAAGGAGAATCACTTCAACCCAGGAGGCGGAGGTTGCAGTGAGCTGAGATTGCGCCACTGCACTCCAAGCTGGGCTACAAGAGCGAAACTTCACCTCAAAAAAAAAAAAAAAAAAAAAAGTAAAATTCCAAACTAGCATCTTTCTGCTATTTCTAGGGAGGAGGTAAGGAAACTGCAATGACACTGGTGGCTGGTAGACGGCAGGGAGCTTCAGGTAGAGGGGGTGGAATGCCACTGAAACTTTGTATTTCCGTAGACTTTGTATTTGTGGGAAGCGGAGGGCCATCTGTGTTGTTTATGGGATTACAAATATGCATTGCAACAATACTTGAGGGTCAGGTAAATATCACACTTTATTTTTTCCAGTGAAACCTGAGTCAGAACTAGCTTTTGCTCCCACTGTTAATTCTTGGTCTCTGGTATTCCCTCCCCTTCCCTTGGGTCATCTGAGGACCCAGTGGCTTTCTTTGACAGTTCCAACCAGATGTTTGCCAGGATTCTAGCTCCTGAACAGGGTTGAGCCCTCACCACTAAGTTTTTGGTTGTTTTTTTTTTTTTTTTTTTCTCCAGTAAGATGAAATTCACATACATAAAATTAACCATTTTAAACTTAACACTTCCCACTAAGTCCTCTGGCCTCACAGTTGCCCCACACACTGCTGCTGTTAATCACTTTGCTGTCCGACATGGCTCCTCACTATGAAAGTCAATCTTACCTGCTCCTCTTTCTGCCTAGAATGGGGGGACATTTTGAAGCGAAGTTCCTTATATTAACACCACCTCCTCTATCTGAAGCTGGCCTCAGATGTATTCCCTTTACTCAACCTCCCAAGGTTGAAGCTGCAGTGCCTGCCCTTCAGGGAGCCCAAGCCATGTTCTCCTTGAGGTCCTGCCTTGTAGCTGGATCCAAGCACACCTGGAATCCACACCTTCCAGAACCTGCATCTCTGTCCCCTAAGCCCATGGGATCGACGGAGTAAGGTTCACTACTTTCCATTTCTTTTCACCCCACCCTCTTCCCAAACCATAACTTTCACTGTATTCCTTTTTGACAGCTCATCAGGAAGAATGCCAAGCCTTTAGGACCCTCTTCCCCACCAAAAAAACAAACCACTCTTTTTGAACAACAGCCTATTGTTCTCAATAAGTCACGATCTTTCCTCTTGAGTTAATCCATCCTCCTCATCTCATGAAAAGGACAGACATCAATACTTTTTATCATGTTAGAAACAAACACATGCACATACATCACAGAAGTCTCAATTGTTAATTCACTAGCCAAGGCTTCAGTGAGATAATTTGCTTGACTAGATTCATGTAAAGGTTTCAGGTTATTTCTTGAGAGCATTTTGATCGGGACAGTAAATTGAGGATACAGGTTTCAAAATGTAAGCTTCATAAGGGGAAAGGGTACACAGTAGGTGACTTCAGCTTGCCAAGTAGTAGGTACTGAGTGAGTGCAGGTCCATGCACATGGAAAGCTGGCATTCCGTTAAATGCCTGAGGCAAAAAATGCAGAATGCAGCACTATGCATCTTATCTACGTTCCATAAATTCAAAATAATAAGATCACATGGAAAGGCAAAAGGAGCCACAGTATTATTACAGAATGCTATGCCAAGCCTCTCTTTTACATTTCTGATTAGAAGGCTACGAGAAAACCAAGAATTTAAATAACGTGTTCCATTTCTTATTTCACAGATGGCATCTCACATTACGTCTTCTAATTCACCTTGAATTTGCATTCTCCCGCAGGAACCATCAGCTTGAATCTAGAGACTGACACCAATTTCTTAGTTGTAGGTAAACTGAAATGTCTGTGAAGTGTTTCCTTTACATGGGACCATTTGGACAGTTTCAAGGAACCCTGGATTCATTCCACCATCAAAAATTACTTGTTTAATATAATTAGTCAAATTTAGTACTGTGCCAATAAATCATGTAGAAAAAAATCAGGTTTGGAGCTTTCAAGAGGCGCTTCATACAGGCATGCAGAAAATGTTCCCTTCAGAGAGGGATAGATTAGCAGGTACCTGGCAGGGCAGATAACTTCTGAGTCTGTCTTGGGAACGCAGCCCAGTACAGCCTTGTAGGCATTCTCTAAATTCAATACTTGTTTGTTCAGGTGCCCTCTTTTACTGTATGCATCCCACCTGGCCTTAATGATCTTTCCTAGTAGGTAAAAGAGCAACAAACCAGCCCTTTGTCTTCTCTCAGGAACCTCTGAATCCTATTCTTCTATAGCATTCCTGTATGTTTTTCCTCTGACAACATTTTTTTCAGTGTTAGAACATTCTGAATGAGGTCGAAGGTGGAGAAAGAATCCACATGTTAAATAATTCGTGTGCAATTGGGCAAAAATCTAGAATATAATTAATGCACTCTAACACTTCTAAGTTTTTAAGGCTTTTGTTCTTCATAACACAAAATCTTTTATCTAAGCACTACATGATCAGGTGATAAGGTCTCAGTTTCATTTAAATAATTTGAGTACCCTGAATAGTGATAACTCTTTTGAACAGTTTTATTTATTATATGCTGTATTATATATATAACCATATATATATAATATATGCAAGTTGCTGATAAAGACATACCTGAGACTGGGAAGAAAAAGAGGTTTAATTGGACTTGGCTGGGGAGGCCTCAGAATCATGGCAGGAGGCAAAAGGCGCTTCTTACATGGCGGCAGCAACAGAAAATGAGGAAGATACGAAAGCGGAAACCCCTAATAAACCCATCAGATCTCATGAGACTTATTCACTATCATGAGAACAGTATGGGGGAAACTGCCCCCATGATTCAAATGATCTCCTACCAATCCTTCCCACAACACGTGGGATTTATGAGAGTACAACTCAAGATGAGATTTGGGTGGGGACACAGAGCCAAACCATATTGCACCCCTGGCCCCTCCAAATCTCATGTCCTCACATTTCAAAACCAATAATTCCTTCCTAACAGTCCCCCAAAGTCTTAATTCATTTCAGCATTAACCCAAAACGTCCACAGTCCAAAGTCTCATCTGAGACAAGGCAAGTCCCTTCTGCCTATGAGCCTGTAAAATCAAAAGCAAGCTAGTTACTTTCTAGATACAATGGGGGTACAGGCATTGGGTAAATACAACCAATTCCAATGGGAGAAACTGGCCAAAACAAAGGGATTAAAAGGCCCATGCAAGTCCAAAATCCAGCAGGGTCAAACTCTAAAGCTCCAAAATGATCTCCTTTGACTCCATGTCTCAAATCCAGGTCACGCTGATGCAAGAGGTAGGTTCTCATAGTCTTCGGCAGCTCCTCCCCTGTGGCTTTGTGGGGTATAGGCCCCCTCCTGGCTGCTTTCACAGGCTGGTGTTGGGTGTCTGCGGCTTTTCCAGCTACATGGGGCAAGCTGTCAGTAGATCTACCATTCTGGGGTCTGACCCTTTTCTCATAGCTCACTAAGTAGTGCCACAGTTGGGTCTGTGTGGGGGCTACAACCCCATATTTCCCTTCCACATTACCCTGGTAGAAGTTCTCCATAAGAGCCCTGTCCCTGCAGCAAACTTTTGCCTGGGTATCCAGGTGTTTCCATACATCTTCTGAAATCTAGGTGGAGGTTCCCAAATCTCAATTCTGACTTCTGTGCACCTGGAATGCCACGTTAAAGCTGCCAAGGTTTGGACTTGCACCCTCTGAAACTATGGGCTGAGCTATACCTCGTCACCTTTCAGCAATGACTGGAGCTGCTGGGACACAAGGCCCCAAGTCCCTTGGCAGTACACAGCATGGGGACCTTCATGAAGCCATTTTTTCCTCCTAGGCTTCCAGGTCTGTGATTGGAGGGGCTGTTCTGAAGACCTCTGACAAGCCCTGGAGACATTTTCCCCATTGTCTTGGGGATTAACATTCAACTCCTTGTTACTTATGCAAATTCTTACAGTTGAATTTCTCCTCAAAAAACGGGTTTTTCCTTTTCTTTCTTTCTTTTCTTTTTTTTTT
>NW_016107423.1:275012-279609 GCF_001604975.1 Cebus imitator | reverse complement strand
TATAATAGATCTATTATAGATAATATTATAGATATATACAGATATATAATAGATTCTATTATAGATGTTATAGATATATAATAGATATATCAAAATTTAGATACATCAAATTTTAGACCTGATAGATTTAGATATATCAAATTTTAGACCTGACAAATACATATATATATTTATATATATAAATAATATAAACAAAAGCCTTCTTTTTTTGAGATGAAGTCTTGTTCCATCGCCCAGGCTGGAGTGCAATGGCACAATCTTGGCTCACTACAATCTCCGCCTCCTGAGTTCATGAGATTCTCCTGCCTCAGCCTCCTGAGTAGCTGGGGTTACAGGTGCCTGCCACCATGCCCGGCTGATTTTTGTATTCTTAGTAGAGATGGGGTTTCATCATGTTGGTCAAGCTGGTCTCAAACTCCTGACCTCGTGATCCACCCACCTCGGCCTCCCAAAGTGCTGGAATTACAGGCGTGAGCCACCAGGCCCAGCTAGCTCTTTCCTTTCTCAAAAACAAAGTCCAGCTTTGGATATCAGAAAACTAAATATGAATTCCTTTTTATACTTTGTATTTCTGTTGCAATAAACCTGTCTAGAAACAAAAGTGCCCCTTGCAGAATAGGGAGAGATTAAGTATATGGAAATACAAAAGAGAAAAGACTGTTTTTACTTTTTATACAGGATGATTTGCAGATTGTTCCATTCCACTCTTCTACGTCAATGGAGTATCTGCCAAATGCCAGGGCTTTGTGTCAGGGACACAAGACATGGTTTGTGCCCTCATTGAGTCATAGTCTGGACCTGTACTATCCAGTACGGTAGCCACTACCTCCTATGTGGCTATCGAGCATGTGAGACGTGCTGTGTAAAATACACATCAGATTTCAAAGACTAAGTATAAATAAAGAATGTAAACCATCTCATTAATCATTTTTACATTGATACCATGTTAAAATAATAGCATACTGGACATATTCGGTTAAATATATTAAAATTAATGTTTCCCTTTTTATTGTGGCTATAAGAAAATTTAAAATTGTATGTATGGTTCACATTATGTTCCTAATGGACAACGCTAGTCTGGGGATGAAAGACACATAAATAATGCGGTAAGGACAGTGATAGAGGTAGCCACAGGGTAGCATGGGAGCAGGAAGAGATTCCCATCTCAAATTATACAGGGCAGGGATGTGGGTAGGCAGTAGCTGGTATTAATAAACACTTCCTAGAGGGGTGACACATGAGCTTAGTCTGGAAGAATGACTGGGAGCTAGGTGAAGGGACTGGGACAAGGAAGTCATTGGAGATAGGGCAATGTGTGTTATATCCGTCACTCAGTACTTGGCATGTTACAACTGTGCAGTATATGGAAGCTTCTACAGACACTGAGAGGAGACACAGCATGGAAGACGAAGGGAACTTAGGCAGCTCTGCACCAGCAGTGGGGGATTTGGGGTTTTAACCTGCAGGTGGTAAACAGATGAACATTTTAAGAACGGAAGTAAGATTTTCATATCAGAGAACTCTGCCTGGCAAATGATGGATCAAGGAAGACAGGCTGGAGACAGGTAGATGAGTTAAGTGGCTGTTGCAAAAGATCAGGTGAGAAATGATGAGGGCCTGAATCAAGTGCGTGGTAGTGGGGATCTAAGGAGGGCAGAGCCAAGGAATATTAAGGTCTGGGCAGAGCCCAGCATCCGAAACAAAGCTTGCACTTATAAATATCCACTGAATGGAGGAGGGAAGGATTCAGAGCTGAGGCTGGAGTACTGAATTCCTCACAATATTTTGTGTCTTTTTTCTCCATCAGAGAATCTTATTTTTAAATCACAACAAACATAAATTAGAGGGAATAAAAGCCTAGTTTATAAGTAAGAGACAGTAAAGGAATTACCCTGGGACTCTGAGTTTAAGTCTTCATGCCTCCACAAAAACACAAATGAGCACCCTAAAAAAACTATAAATGTTACCACAAAAATGGTATTATTAGTCTGGGAGGATAACAAAAGGAAGAAGTGGTAAATTCCAAAGAAAGGTAAAAAGCATATCTCAGAAATTGCAAAACTATAACATGAATTTTACTTTGTTCACAAACCAAGTAGTTTTTATTCTTTGTTCATAAAACAAGTAGTTTTTAAGAACTTTGAAATCAACAATCATTAGCAACTGATAGTTATTTACTATATTAACCTCTTTTCATATGCTAGTAGAATTACCAGATTAAAAGACAAAAAAAAGTAGCAAGGAATTTTACAAAAATCTTTTATTAAACTTTGATAATCTATAAAAATATAGACTTCTTATTTAGGGGGATTCATAATCACATAAATGAGTATCTATTACATACCTTACATGTAAACAGTTCTTGGCAAACACTTATTTATCAAATGAATGAGTGAATGATTAACCATTACCAGTTTCCCCAGGCAGTTTGTTCTGTATCCTATGTTCTAATAGCACTAAAGTGTATATATATATATATATATATATATATATCGCACATCATATTATAATTATTTTTATGTGTCTGTCACTCCCTCTAGAACATCATAAAATCCTCCTGCCAGAGTCTCATTCGTTGTTTGTCCCCAGGGCCCAGCACTGTGTCTAAAACAGCATGGTACTCAATTAGCATTTGTGAATTAAATAGAAAGAAATAAACAGAACGGATATATTCAAAGCTAAGAAATGTTGAGAATAAAGTATCAAACTCTCTTTGTTAGCATTAACATGGTAGAACTAACCCTCAAAAGGAAATATAACCTTGAGGTGGATGAACATAATAAAGAGTTCACCAGTCATTCTGGCAGTGCTCAGACCACATCTGGAGTGGTCGGTGCCATATTTTAAGAGGGACCTTGAAAAACTGAGGCTCAAGACATTTAAAAGTATAAAGACAAGTTCCTAGGAAGAATGATTTTAAAACTGAGAAATACATCAGTTGAGATGAGAAATCTAAAAGAACCAATATGCAAAGGGCTGTTATAATGAAGAACACTCAACTTACTTCATGTACCTTTAGAGGAAAGAACTTGGTAGATGGTACAAGTAGGTGAATTTGGTTGTGGTATGAGAAAGAGAGTTGCTCAATCACAGAATCAACTGTTTACAAAGAAGGGAGCTCCTTGTCTCCAAAAATCTCCAGAAGAGGTCAAAGAACCATTTAACAATCCACTAAAAGTACTGGGGCATCACAGAAGGCTTTCTTGGGTCGGAAGAAAGAAGAGCTGAGGCCACCACCCAGTTTCCTTTAAATGTATCGTTTCCACAGCATGATTCCTTCTAACGCGTGATTCTGTTATTGCCTTCAGTTTATATACTTCAAATTTCCATACAATTTCCATTACATGCACTATGTACTCTATCTTAAAATTCTTTCTTATTTTTACTTTGACTAAGCTGTTTGGATCTACTTAACTCTATGCAGTGTTTATCAATAGGAAAGTTAGCTTTCAATTACTCCTTTCACTAGTAGATGCTGGTTGGTTCAAATTTAAGTGCTCTTCTGGTTTTACAGTTAAACTATTTAGATAAAAAGTTTTCCTCTTTTCAGAAGAACATGGCATTTAACTGCCATCCTTCATCATACCACCATCTAGATTTTTTTCTTCTTTTCCTCTTCATGTCTAGCTGTACTCTAAACGAATTTTACATCTTCAGAATTATCTTTATCATTTAAGCATTTAAATGCCTCTAGTGTAGGACATTAAGAACAGAAATATATATGAGTAAACTAACTCAAAATATGATTGGCTAGATATATTTTTATCTGTAATTTTTGTTACAAATTTACTAGTAAGTATAATGTCTTAGAGAGTAATTTTTTTGTGTGGAATGATTTCCAAACATAGCTGACTTCCTCATATTTTCCTTATGATATGCATTTGAGAAAAGAGAAATAAATATAAATACCATTTTCTGAAGAAACTAGATGGAGAATAGAAGAGTAAGCAACCATATTGCAGTGACTAACTAGAATACAAGGCACAATTCAATTCAATAATACAGAAATACATAAGAAGTTATCATGGGCATGTGGTTTATTGGATAATGGTGGATTTAAAGGTCTGAAGATTTGAGATCTTCTGTTTCCGTTCTTCAGCTGCCTCCTGCATAGTTTCATACCACATTGCTGATCTATACCAGAGCAGTGCTCCAATGTATATATTCCTAGGAACTGTGTTCTTGTCCACTTTGCAACTCCAATCCCCACCTTGTGTAGAGCTTGGAACATTGAAGGTGCTTAACATTTGTTGAATAAATATGTGAATAAATAAATGGGCCTAGAAGCAGGTCAATGATGTGGTACATGGTGGTTAGACTGAAACATCAGCAATAGATGCCTTGGTAGTTAAACTAGATCAGAGATGTTAAAAAGTTAATGCTGGCCGGGCGCGATGACTCACGCCTGTAATCCCAGCACTTTGGGAGGCCGAGGCGGGTGGATCACGAGGTCAAGAGATTGAGACCATCCTGATCAACATGGTGAAACCCAGTCTCTACTAAAAATACAAAAAATTAGCTGGGCATGGTGGCGCGTGCCTGTAATCCCAGCTACTCAGGAGGCTGAGGCAGGAGAATTGCCTGAACCCAGGAGGCG
>NW_016107423.1:270805-274932 GCF_001604975.1 Cebus imitator | reverse complement strand
AAAAAAAAAAAAAAAAAGTTAATGCTGGCATTAAACTACTGCAAAGACATGAAGAAAGGAATCAGAGGAAATAAAATGGATTTTAGGGAATAAGGAGCAGGTTACTCAATCCCTAACCTAAATCCATGAGGTGACAGTAGTCTGTCTATGAAAAACAAGGAGGCGCTGATAGGTACCAGGTTTCCACAGCATTTGGAACAGAACTAAAGGAAACCAACTTAAAATCGCCTGTATTTGGAGAGGCATTTGATGAGTACACACTCTTTAACGATAGACAAGAATTTACTGTGTCATCTCCTCTAACTCCCACAAATCTCTGGATGAGGAAAACTAGATCACAGGGTCTGCATTTTACCCGACGTCATAATGACATTTCGAGGCAGAACCATGATTAGAATCCAGATTTCCTGTTGCTTGGTTTGGATGCCACTTCAATTTTTACCCATCCTCCAAAAGAGAACCCCAATTACAACACCTGCTTGACAAGGACTTTAGAGGCTCACCTTTCCCAAGGATCTCAGGATACCCTTATACATCCTTAAACTTTCCTGAATTAGCGAGAATTATCTCACCAAACAGCCCTTTTAACAGACTCTTTGTCTTCCATCGTACTCAGTTTTCCTGAGATTATGTTTATCCCCCCAAAGCAACATAAAATGTATTTCAAATATTTTCTAATGGAGAAACAGAACTGTTCAGTACTATTTTTAGAATAAAATAGGTGCCTCAGTCGTGGTTTGGAAGTAAGTGCAAATGGGGAAATCCTCCATCACACAGCTCCGGGGGAAGCTGCTAGGACAGCCCTGTGACTGTGTGTGTGTGTGTGGTTACAGGTGGCAGGGCTCAAGGAATGTGTTATCTCCCCAAATTTCGTCACAACACATTTAATCAGGAAGAATTTGAAATTACTCAATTTTATTCCTCATTTTGGCGAAAAGCCACTGAATACCTCAAGTTTACTGGCCTTAAAGCAAACCTGTAGACTGCAGCAAAGCATGAGGGACATTGGAAAACACAGGTAGAACTTGGCCCAGGGGACGGAGTCCCATCGCAGCATTTCTAAAAGACAAAATGACTCTGTGAGAATAGAATGTTTTGGGTGAAACTTAAGTGGGATTTCTAGTTTCATTCTTCCAGTAATCAGTCAGAATTCAACTACCTTAATCTATAAGGTAAATTACTTACAATTAAAAACTTAGAATTAATCTTGATTAAGGAGTAGATAGGGGCAAAAGAAGCATTGCCAAGAAAGAAACACAAACTGCCACTACAAAGAAAAAGAAAAAACAGACTTTTGAGGTAATTTGCTAAAACTCACATGCTCACTTACTAAGCAAATATTTTTACTTTGTGATCATATGGGTCTTTTAAAGAAAATATCTACTGTCACTCTGAGGAACTATTTTTTTTCAAAGAGAGAAATGAAAAGTTTTTTTGGTTGTTGTTTCCTATTGTTTGTTTGTTTGTTTTTGAGACGGAGTCTCGCTCTGTCACCCAAGCTGGAGTGCAGTGCCATGATCTTGGCTCAATGCAACCTCTGCCTCCCAGTTCAAGCAATTCTCCTGCCTCAGCCTCCCAAGTAGCTGGTACTACAGGAGCATGCCACTACACCTGGCTAATTTTTTTTTTTTTTAGTAGAGACAGTGTTTCACTATGTTAGCCAGGATGGTCTTGAACTCCTGACCTCAGGTGATCTGTCTGCCTCAGCCTCCCAAAGTGCTGGGATTACACACATGAGCCACCTCAAGTGGCTGAAAGCTGTTTTTATAACAAAGCTGCTATAAAATGTTATGTGGTATTATGCTAACATTTAGTTAATGCTATTGTAAAAACTTCTGTCAAGTACTAAACACTTGTCTCATGTTACTACAATTCATCACAGTCACTGAATCTTAAAATTAGAGGACAAGTGAGGAACCTGAGGTCTGGGGGAACTCATTATTCTAGATAGAGGCCCTGATACACACTGATACAAAGCACAGTCTTACCAAAACATTAAAACCAGACTTTAAAATACATGAGGTAGTAGATACGTTAATCAGTTTGATTTAATCATTTCACAATGTGTATGTATATATATACAAATATATATGTCAAAACATACTGTTATACTCCATAACTATATAAAAGAAGTTTTGTCAATTAAAAATTAATTAATTGAAAAAACCCCAAAGTATAAAAGAATTATTATAGGAAAATGTTTGGTTTATGAAAATGAAGTCAGAACCTCTGGTTTCTGCAGTGTTGTGGAATATACAATACAAAGATCTTCCTATTAAAATCACCCAGATACGTGGGCTAAAATATAGGAAACCATTTTTAACACACATAGCTACATTTTAGAAAAGGAGAAATTATAGGGTTCCAGAAATGCCCCAAGAACTGAATACCAGTGAGCACATGAGGTGACACCATGGTGGCTCTGGAAGGAGAGGCTAGCAACAGTGGCTAGTCTTGGGATCCTGGGAGCTTGAATTCCAGGCTGATTGGAGACAGGAAATAAGGCCTTGGGCTCATGGCAAGACATATTTTTGTCAGTAAATATGTATGTGGCAAAAATATGAAGGGACATCAAAAAGTTCATGGAAAAATGTGATTAAAAGATAAAAATTTCGGCTGGGCACAGTGGCTCGCACTTGTAATCCCAGCACTTTGGGAGGCCAAGGGAGGCGGAGCACAAGGTCAGGAGTTTAAGACCAGCCTGGCCAATATGGTGAAACCCTGTCTTTAGTAAAAATACAAAAATTAGCTGGGTGTGGTGGTGGGCACCTATAGCCCCAGCTACTTGGGAGGCTGAGGCAGGAGAATCTCTTGAACCTGGGAGGTGGAGGTTGCAGTGAGCAGAGATGACGCCACTGTACTCCAGCCTGGATGACAGAGCAAGACTCTGTCTCAAAAATACATAAATAAATAATTCTAAAAATGCGAACTTTATTTCTCAAAATAAACTCTATCAAAGTCAAGACACTTTTGCAAGTGATGATTTCAGCCATTTAATAAATCCCTAAGAACTGAGGGTCGGGGATCCAAGATGGCCGTTTAGGAACAGCTCAGGATTGCAGCTCCCAGTGAAAGCGCAGAGGGTGAGTGGATGCCGCATTTTTATTGCCCACAGACTAGGCAATTCCCAGGTGGAGGAGCTCCACCGGTCGCCAGCGTGGCTGTGTCGGCCGGCGCTGCTGCTTTGCCCTGCGCGGCTGCTTGTCAGTGCCCCGGCGCAGCGGTTCTCCGTACAAAATATACTGGTCTGGGTGCACTTTTGGCTGGTGATTGGAGCCACGGGAAGTCGCCCATTCATCTGTTTAAAAAGGGGACTGAACAGGGTACCAGGACAGTAGATTCCAGGGCAAAAAAAGCGCCACGAATCTCAGTGCCATTGTTTAAGCCAGCGCAGTGAGTCGCCGCACGAGGAAACACACAGATCGCAGTGACTCTTCAACAGGCGACTGGAGCACCAACTTAAAAAACAAAAAAAGGCTCTGAGGCAGGGAGCCAGGCAATCAGGCTCGGTTGGTCCCACCCCCACAAAAGAACAGCAATCAGAAACTCTCTGGATTGAGAGTTTCACAGCAAACGCAGCTGAACCCGGGATGGGCCAGCTCTGTGGGGGAGGGGCGTCTGCCATTACCGAGGCAGCCCACCACTACAGAGGTAGTCAGACAATGCTGAGGCAGCCCGCCGTTGCCAAGGCAACCCACCATTCCTGAGGCAGCCAGCCTTTGCCAAGGCAACCTGCCACTACAGAGAGACTCCGCCTCAATAGAGGCGGGCCACCATTGCCAAGGCAGTTCTAACTACACCCATATAAACAGGACTGCAGGGAAGTTCACTTGGCAGCTGGGCGGAGCCCACAGCAGCTCAGCAAAGCCTCTACAGGCAGACAGTGACTAGGCTGCCTCCTTGCTGGGAAGGGCAGCTCTGAAGGAAAAAAAAAAGAAGGCAGCAGCATAACGGAAACTCATAAATAAAGCCCTAAATCCTTGGGACAGTGCACCTGGGAACAAAAAGAGGTTTATGAGTTCTGCTGCAGCAGACCTAAACATACCTGCCCAGCAGCTCTGAATGAACAACGGAGCTCACAGCTCAGCATTTGAGCTCCTATAAAGAACAGACTGTCTCCTCAAGCA
>NW_016107423.1:258921-264550 GCF_001604975.1 Cebus imitator | reverse complement strand
AGACAGAGTCTCACTTGTTGGCCAGGCTGGGGTGCAGTGGCATAATCTCGGCTCACCACAACCTCTGCCTCCCAAATTCAAGTGATTTTCATGCTTTCATCTCCTGAATAGCTGGGATTACAAGTGGGAGCCAACGTACCAAGCTAATTTTTGTATTTTTAGTAGAGATGGGGTTTCACCATGTTGGCCAGGCTGATCTAGAACTCCTGGCCTCAAATGATCGACCCGCCTCAGCCTCCAAAGTGCTGGGATTATAGGCGTGAGCCACCATGTCCTGCTGGTAGCCATTGCTTTGATTGGGTTTTGTGTTTAGAATCATACTAATAAAATTCACCCTCTTAAAATTCTTTGAAGAAATGCTTGAAGATCTTGAACCCACTTGTTTAAAATTTCCGTTGAAAGCTCTTGTCTGTGGCAGATCTGGGTGCAATGGTTTTGGCACCATCAAGTGGAAAGTTTGCTCAACTTTAATATTTCAGTCAGAATTGTGTAAGCTGTGTAAGCTGAATCAGTTGAAATGTCTATGGTGTTGGCTACTGTTTGTGTTGTTAATCACTGGTTCTATCCAATTAGGACATAAATATGACTAATTGTTTTCCCTCACAAATTGATGTGGATAGTGTGCTGTTGTGAGCTTTATCTTTGATATTGTCTTGTCCCTTCTTACAACAAATTACCTATTTGTAAACTGATTTGTTTACAGGCATTATCCCCATAAACTTTTCATAAAGTGTCAGTGATTTCATGATTCTTCCATTGAAGCTTCACCGTATATATAATGTTTGTTCTTGCTTCATTTTAACAGAATTCATGTTGCTCTGATAGGGACTCTTTTCACACTGATGCCTTATCCTTCCTTATTGTGTCAAAATTTGACATCCATGCATAGTTTTTTCATTATACACATTTTCCATGTACTTTCTAAAGTCCCCTTGTATAAAAACACTTCATAGGAATAAAGTACACCAATGACAGGAGGCAATGGTTATCTGTTGGGAGGAGTAATGGGGAAAGGATGGCGACAGAAATTTATCTACATATGTGAGGTGAGGTTTACTTTCTTAAATATTAGCATCTTTAGGCTGGGCACGGTGGCTTACGCCTGTAATTCCAGCACTTTGGGAGGCCGAGGCAGGAAGATCACCTGAGGTCAGGAGTTCGAGACCAGCCTGACCAATATGAAGAAACCCTGTCTCTACAAAAACTACAAAATTAGCCGGGCATGGTGGCACATCCCTGTAATCCCAGCTACTTGGGAGGCTGAGGCAGGAGAACTGCTTGAACCCTGGAGGCAGAGGTTGCGGTGAGCTGAGATTGCACCATGGTACTCCAGCCTCCGCAACAGGAGCAAAACTCCATCTCAAATATATATATATATATATGTGAGCATGTTTCATTTTTAGGGTCAGTGTATAGCTGCCTATTCTAGTATTTTTTATTTTTTATTTTTAGAGTGCGTTATATTTTTTTTAATTTACAGAAAAAAACTAAAGCTAAAAAAAATCACAAATAAAACAAGAGAAATATGTCTTATACATTAAAGGGAAAGACATATCCATTCTTGGGAGAATCGAGGAAGTTGGTACCCTGACCCAGAGATAAGATCTTGGAGGTCTATGAGGGAGCTGATGGGTTTTTTTCTAACTAATATTCAGGCTTTCTAAAATCAAAGGTACCATTTAAACCATGGAAGAATGGAAGATCAAAAAGAAATACTCCACAGGAAGCTCAGCATTGAGGGCAATCCTTGAATATGAAATGACAATAGAATAAGGAGGGGTCCTGATCAGATCAGCATAGGGTGAGCTGGGAGTGGTGGTGGTGTTTTTTAGTCTTAGTTTTTCAAGCGTTCTCACCTAGCATATGCAGTATGTAACAGCATTTTACTGAATGACACACACACGGGCATGCACATGCACAGACACACGCATACACACAGAGCCTAATTGGAGTACACTAGCTCTAAGGCAAGGGACAAATTAGGATACTAGGATTCCTATCAAGCTGTACTTTCTATTTTATTTCAAGGTAATCTTCTAAAAAGATTTCTAGGCAGTTCTTTGTAAGCCAAGTGAGAGTTTCGAAATAAATTTCATGTTTTAAAAAATGACAGGATCTACTAAAAGATAATTCTTCAAAATCCCCATGTCATAAAATCTGTATCTTATTTATGTGTTCTATAATAATCATCTACCTAGGTGTACAAAAGAAACCAGTATGAAAAAAACGAGACTACCCAAAGAAGGAACTAAGGTGTCAACAAGTAGGAAATAACTCAACAGGTCTGTAAGGAATTCCAGAGAACAATCAGAAATACTGGATCTTTCCCTTTCTATTTTATTTCTTATGAGTTCCTGCCACATCTTATTCCTATTTTTCCTGCTGCTCTTTTACTTTTGGGTAAGGTAATGCTTCCTGTGCACTTCTCTCCCATTTCTTACCTCTTTTATATCTCTTACTGTTTGGCTATAGGTGACCTCTGGATTTCCCCCCATGTGAGTCACCTCACACCTGAGCAACGGATAAAGCACCAGGCAAGGTAAATCACCCTGTCCTCATTTTACATGAGAAGCTGAAGCTATGAGAGGTTAAATCACTTGTCTAAGGCCAGACAGTATGCGAATTACAGATACGAGCCCACATATTTCTGATTCTAAAGCATGTGCTCTCTACTATACTTATGCCTTCATTTAACAAATATTTAGTCAGCACCTAGCATGTGCCAAGTGCTGTACTAAGTGCTTGACACATAGTGTTGAACATAAAAAACAAAAATAGAAATGATCCCTACCCTCCTCCAGGCAGCAGTCTCCTCTCTGAAATGCTTCCGAATGCCTCAGTGTAAAATGGCTCTGGAGCTGCCTATGCCAGAAAGCAGACACTAGCTGGTGGTAGGTTTTCTTTTTGCATTTTAATTCCTGAGATTTACAGCATAAAGTCCTCCAGACCAGCAAAACAATGTAGGTAAGGTTTTCATTCTGGGGCTCCTCCCTCTCCTCCACACAAGCCTTTCATGATATCATGGTCCCTTTTTGAGAATATCTGACTTTCATTTGTGACTATGATGGACATCAGTTTTCTCTAGATTTTTTTCTGTATGAAATGTAGTACAGAGTATGGGATCTTCCTCAGGCTGCACTCCAGCTTGCTGGATCTGGGGCATTTCCCCAAGGCAGATTACCCAGCTAACGCAGGTCAACTCAAGGACTCAACACATTTAGCATTTTTTTTTTTTTTAAAGACTCAGTCTTGCTCTTGTCCACCAGTCTGGAGTGCAATGGCACAATCTCGGCTCACTGCAACTTCTGCCTCCTGGGTTCAAGTGATTTTCCTGCCTCACCCTCCTGAGGAGCTGGGACTACAGGAACCTGCTACTACACCTGGCTAATTGTCGTATTTTTAGTAGAGACGGGGTTTCACCATCTTGGCCAGGCTGGTCCCAAACTCCTGACTTCAGGCGATCTGCCCACCTCGGCCTCCCAAAGTGCTGGGATTACAGGCGTGAGCCACTGTGCCCGGACTACAATTAGTCTTTATTTCTTCACACAGCACCTCTAGAATTACATAAATAATGCTGCATGTCTGGGGTTTGGAATCTTTTACAGTTCAATAATTAGTGTGGCCTTCATTCTGAAATTCCCTTTATGAAGAGCTAAAGAAAAGTCACAGAAATTCCCTATACACACAAATATTTTCATCATAACATTGTTAGAGAGAAACGAATGTCCAATAGCAGGTACTTGGCTACAGACATCAACTGACATGGAATATAATCACACCATTAACTATTACGGTTATGAAGACACTGCAGTAATGCAAGTATGAGTATAATATAGTGTTAATATAAATATTATATATACATATAAAGGAAATAACATTTTAAATGTGAAAATTTGAAGAAAATGAACTAAAATATTTGCAGGGTTGTATTAAGAATTATGTGATTTTTTTCTCTATTAGCACAAAGAATATAGTAAAAGACAGATTTGTAGCTATTCCTTCAGCCTTCACAATTTCAACATATTTTTATAATAAGCGGCCATATAACTTCAAGTATAGCCTGAGTGTAAAGGGCCCAACAAATCAAAGGGTGAAATCTGCCTGCATAGTGCTGTCTTTGTCATTCTAACTCTCTTTGCCTCCATTTTCTTATCCACAGAACAGAGAAAATAAAGATACCTATCTCATAGGTTTGTTTGAAGGATTAGACAAGTGAATACTACTAAGAAGCCAAGCACTGTGCCTGGCACATGGAAAGAAGTTCTTGAGAATTAGCTGTTGTATGAGTATACACATGGCAATATGCCATTTATAGATCAGGATGCAGTCATTCACTCATCTGTCCGTGTATTCATTTAACACATGCTCACTGAGTCCTGCCTAGGTGCCAGGCAATATTCTATGTGTTTTTAATAACAATGCAAATTAGATGGCATTGATCCTCAAGGAGCTCACAGTCCAATGGGGGACACAGGCAAATGACTAGAACTAAGGTTAGAATGAATCTTAGAACCAAAATTGGCAGAGGATGCTAGGGACTACTTTGAAGAAGACCCAACTCAGCTTGGATGCAAAGGCATCTTCTAAAAAGGGCTCACACCTAAGTCATGTTCGGAAGGAGTCTTGGAGTTAATTAGGACAAGGAAGGCATTGGTGGAACAGGGAAGGGGGAAGGACAACATGGAGGGAAGGGGGAAGGACAGCATGGAGGCGAGGAGCACCTGGAGGTGGAGACATGCACGAGTCTGGGATGTCAGTGATCACCTAGATGGCACTTGCATGAATTATGTCAGGACTTTATGAGGAATCTTATCATCTGAGCCAGGCCTTTCATGAGATAAGGCTTTACAAGGCAAAATTTATTATCTGCGTCTGTGCATGTCCATGTGTCATCTCTTAGAAATGCAGTCCTATGCTGTTCTTGAGTCAAATCTCTGAATAATACAATATCACATGTTAAAACAGATTGAGGCATCAGCCAGTGAACAGTTGTGTCTTCTAGCTATCAGGACTTTGCTGAACAAAAATATCTCCATGTGCATAAGAATGAATTATAATAAGAATTCCATTCGTATTTTGTCATTTCTTTTTGTACCAAAAAATATGTGTTTGTTACTTTCTCTATAGGAGGTGACATTTTGCTGACATATTTGGCTAGTTCATGAGATAAGAAATAACATTCAGGAAATGTATCACAGCAAGAGGATGAGGAGAAAAAAACTAGAGGATGCTACTTGAAATTTTTATAGCTTCTGTTCTTCTTGAAAATAATTCAAAACATATAACAAATCAAATGCACCACTATGGAAAATTCCATTTCTTGATGGTGTAGGAGGGTGGGGTGTAACATAGAGGAAAGAGCCCAGGGGATGCTTGCGCTAACTGCTCACATTACTTCCCAGCTGGAGGCCTGAATTATCCCAAATTCTGAGCTTTCACATTTTTCAAGCCAATACATTTTTCTCCTATCAGAATGGAATATCTGTATACATAATAACCACCTTTTAAAATTTAATGCGGAGATCATAACTGTTGTGTTATTAAGAGTTAAACAGGGCCGGGTGCGGTGGCTCAAGCCTGTAATCCCAGCACTTTGGGAGGCCGAGGCGGGTGGATCACGAGGTCAAGA
>NW_016107423.1:243341-258740 GCF_001604975.1 Cebus imitator | reverse complement strand
AACGAGCGAAACTCCGTCCCCCCAAAAAAAAAAAAAAAAGAGTTAAACAAATTATCCTGATTATTCTAAAAATAATGTTACAAGAAAAGGTTTTAAAATATGCTCATTTTCATTCTTTAAAAGCTACCACATTATGATTTGTCAAGTTAGAGATATAGTCCATATGAAACAGCAGTTGCCTGAAAACCTACATTCCCTAGTATTGATAGCGGTTTGAATCTTAGCCTATGCAAGCATAATTTTATAAAATGGTCAGTGTCTTAAGGAGGGGAAAGGGGGCTATTTGAAATTCCATTTTCTATTTTCCTTTCATAATCTCTAAATATAACATTTAAACTGTCATCATGAATGCACATATATATTTATACGGCTGTAAATCTGTCAAATTAGAGCCATTTGGAGAAGATTCTCAGAGAATTTTTAAAAGGTCTCAGAGTTGATAACAAAACATTGGCTCAAGAGCAAGGAGACTGAAATTATTTTTATCACTTTGCTCCAAATTTATTGAATAGCCTGGAGTCAACCAGTGTGCTAAAAGTGACCTTGTACACTGTCCAATTTAAGGGAATGTTCTGGGAATCAGATAATAATTTTAGGACGGTTAGGACAGCTGGTTTGAGAGAGATAAACCAAAATGCAAACAGTTCCTTATATAGAACCTGTTTAATATGCATCATTACTGAAGCACAGAAGTTAAAAAAAACGCCAAGGTTTAAGACTGTTTTGTGCTTTTCCTATTCTTTATTTCAGTTAGTAGCATGATCATCCAATAAACTGCATAATCTAGATACATTGGTCAGAAGTGGTATATTTAAAAAAAGAAATTAGCATTTATTTGTTGCCTAGTATCTACTAAGCACTTAAATGTGCTATCCTTTTAACCTTCACAACCATCCTATTTTATAGATGATGACACAAAGTTCGGAAAGGCTAAGTAACTTACCTAAAATCACAGAGTTAATGGAACCTATTTGTCTATTTCTCTATTCCATATCTCTTCCATCTTCACATCCTTGGCCAATGCTTCCAATAGGCTATGGAATCTTAGAATTGCACCTTCTGAGTATTTCTTGAGTACGTACCTCTGTCTTAGTTTAAAGCCTTTGCCATTTCTCACCTAATCTAATACATAAGTTTCTAATGGTTTCTTTGATTTTGAAGTTTATTATTCTTTTTGTACAAGAACATGTAGTCTTAAGAGATTTTTTATTCTAAACACAAAACTGTTTATGTCATTCTCATTGTGTTATCTTTCTTTATCCCTGGTTTATGAGTTACTTATGAGCAAGGGTAACTTCAGCCACATGGCAAACTAGGAAGCTATAGGCCCTCATTTCCCTATAGAAACACTATATAAAGAGTAACCCAGGGACCAACATAGCCTTGTAGGAACTCTAGAAACTGGTTAAGAAGCTGCAGCAACAAAGTGAGTACCTAATTTAAAAAACAAAAACAAAAACATACACACCAAACTTTTGGGTCCTATTGTTTTGACAACTGGACATTTTGTCACCTTTACCCCATCTTCTCCCCAGCATAGCATGGTATGCCACCTAGTCCCACTTCCTCTCTCAGGGCAGAAGGAAAAGAGTGAAACTTGCTTGCAATCTTATGGCTTCTCTGGCAGCTGTCCAAGGGACTGGTTTCTGTCTGGCCTGACTAGCAGCACTGAAGGGAACAGTAGCAAAACTGGAATATTAATTGAAGGCTGCTGAAAGTAGTGGCAGGAACAGTGGGTTTTGGGCCTTAGGGAGATTGCAGTTGTGGGCAAAATATTATGGGCAGAGGAATATAATAGAATATCTAGTGCCCTGAGAAGCAGAGTGAGAGTCTTAGAAAATAAGACATTTAAAGCATCTGAGTATAAAGGGAAGTGGGGGGAAAAACACATGTGCCAGCCCTGGAAAGGCAGATTTCCAGAAAAAATCTGAAAGGACCTTGAGATACCATGAGAGGCTGATTATTGGAGGTCCCATAAAGCCAATCTGCAAAGGCTGGGAGAGATGCTTTCTTTCAAATGCTCAATTTTCAACAAAAGATCACAAGGCATACAAAAAATGGGGAAACATGGGCCACTTAAAGGAACAAACAAAATCTCAAGAAACTGACTCTAAAGGAAACACAGGCCTTGGAGTTAACAAAAACTTTAAAACAACTGTTTTAAATATGTTCAATAAGCGAAAGAAGAACACAGACTAGCAACTAAACAAAATAAAGAAAATGATGCATGACCAAATTGAGACTGTCAACAAAGATGTGCTTTTTAAAAAACCTAACAGAAATTCTAGGGTTGAAAAACACAATAACTGAGTTGAAAAACTTGCTAGAGGCTGGGTGCAGTGGCTCATGCCTGTAATCCCAGCACTTTGGGAGGCAGAGGCGGGCGTATCACAAGGTCAGGAGCTCGAGACCAGCCTGGCCAGCATGGTGAAACCCTGTCTCTACTAAAGATACAAAAAAATAAATAAATCAGCTGGGCGTGGTGGTGTACCCCTGTAATCCCAGCTACTCAGGAGGCTGAGGAAGGAGAATTGCTTGAACCTGGGAGGCAGGGATTGCAGTGAGCCGAGATTGTGCCATTGCGCTCCAGCCAGGATGAGACTCTGTCTCAAAAAAAAAAAAAAAAAAGGAAAAACTTGCTGGAGCAGTTCAACAGCAGGTTTGAACATGCAGAAGAATGAATAAACCTGATGATAGGTTATTTGAAATTACTGTCTGATTAAGAAAAGAAAAAAGAGCAAAGAAAAATAAATAGAAACGAAGGAATTTATGGGACACCATCAAGTGGAATAATACAGGCGTTATAAGAGTTCCAGAAGGAGAACAGATAGAGAAAAAGACAGAGAGCATATTTCATGAAATAACAACTGAAAACTTCCCAAATTTGAGGAAATACATGGATATACAAATACAAGAATCTCAACAAATGAGCCATGTAGGATAAACTCAAACTCACATACAGATACATTATAATCAAATGAGAAAGTCAAACACAAAAATAGAATCTTGAATGTATCAAAAGAAAAGTGACTCTTCATGTACAATACAATCATTAATAGATTTATCAGCAAAAACCTTGTAGGCCAGAAGAATGACATATTTAAAGTACCGAAAAAAAAAAAAGTCAACTGCAAATACTCTATCACAGGCTGGGCATGATGGCTCATGCCTTTACTTTCAGCACTCTGGGAGGCTGAGGTGGGCAGATTACTTAAAGTCAGGAGTTTGAGTTGAGCCTGGCCAACGTGGTGAAACCACGTCTCCACTAAAAATACAAAAATCAGTGATTATGGGCACCTATAATCCCAGCTACTCAGAATGATGAGGCAGGAGAATCGCTTAAAACTGAGAGGTGGAGGTCGCCGTGAGTCGAGATTGCACCACTGCATTCCAGCCTGGGTGATATCTCAAAAACAAACAAACAAACAAGAAAAGTATCTGACAAAACTGCCCTTCAAACACCAAATATGAGAGTGAAATTAAGACATTCCCAGATAAACAAAAGCTGAGGGAGTTACCATTAGACTTGCCCTAGAAGAAATGCTAAATGTGATTCCTTAAAGTTGAAACAAAATGATGCTAGAAAGTAACTTGAAACCAGATGAAAATATAAAGAATATAAAGTTCTCCAGAAAAGATAATTCTCAAATATAAAAACCTGTACTATTGTAATTTTTGTTCATGACAACACTATTTATTTTTTATATGATTTAAAAGACAAAAACATTAAAGATAGTTATAAATCTCATAGTGGCCACTAGGAAAATAGAATATACAATAAGAAACTGAGAAGGGAATAAAAACATGTCACTACAAAAAAAATATCAAGTAAACACAAAAGAAAGGCAAAAGGAAATGAGGGACAAATAGCTATAAGGCTTATAAAACACAAATAACAAAATAGCAATAGCAAATCTTTATCAGCAATTGCTTTAATTTTAAATAAATTAAACTCCCTAATTAAGAGGCATAGATTAGCATAAAGGACTTATAAGAAACTAAATTAAGCCGTATGCTGAGACTCCAGGAGGGACATGCAGGTTGAATGTGAAAGAATGAGAATAGCTACTCCATGCCAACAACTGCAAATAGAGCACAGGGGTGGCTATATTAGTATTTGACAAAAAAGACTTTAAGTCAAAAAGTGTTACAAGAGAAACAAAAAGACATCCCAAAATATAAAAGGATCAATACACCCCCCCAAAAAATTATAAACATATATGTACCAAACAACAGAGCTCCTAAAAATATGAAGCAAACACTGATAGAATTGAAGGAAGAACTACAACAGTAGCAGGAGACTTCAATATTTATGAGCCAGATCTAGAGGAATGCTTGGCAGGTAATAGGTACTCAAAAAGTGTTTGTAGAATAAATGAATGATTTATTGCATGACCCTATGAATTATAGTCATGAGGAGAAAAATGTGGAGCAAAGATCAGAACAATACAAATTATAAGTATTGCTAATACAAAAATGAACACTAGATAAGCAAAGATGATCTTAGTCAATGATGAAAAAGTCAAAACTAATATTTGGGGACACCCTGGAAGAAGTATTTATTTTTAAAGGTATTTAGAGAGATAAATAAAATATCATACTTAAAAACAGTATCCATGGGCTGGACATAGTGGTTTATGCCTATAATCCCAACACTCTGTGGAGCCGAAGTGGGAGGATCACTTGAACCCAGGAGTCAAGACCAGCCCAGCAACATAGCGAGACCCTATCTCTACAAAAAATATAAAAATAAAAAGAGCCAGCATGGTGGTGCAGAGCTGTAGTCCCAGCTATTCAGGAGGCTGAGGTGGGTGGATCTCTTGAGCCCAGGAGCTTGTGGCTGCAGTAAGCTACAATTGTGCCACAGTACCCCAGCTTAGGTGACAAAGTGAGACCAGAAAGAAAGAAAAAGAAAGAGAGAGAGAGAGAAAGTGAGAGAGAGAGAGAGAGAGAGAGAAGGAAAGAAAAGAAAGAGAAAAACAAAAATCATCCACATGGCTTATATGTTTCTGGGTATTATATCTATTATATCTACACACTGATATATAATATTAATAATTTAAATGTGAAAGCAACATAGGCATAAATAATTGTAATGGGAAGCACAGTAGTTGCTGTTAGGTGTTGAAGGTTACCTAACTACAAAGATTTAGTGTAACCAGGGCATTCAGTGCTCCTGCAGTTCACTTCTTTGAATGACTGTTTAACCTCATACAAGTGAAAGTGGCTTCAGGTAGAAATTATCTTGATGTTGGCCTGAGCCGAAGGACTTTTCCAGTTCACTGCAGTCACCCTTGGAAACCGCAGCATGCATAAACAAAACTTTGGAGACTGGGAATTCCCAGATAAGAAAGGAAGACAAGGTGAGCAAAACTAAAGGGTTTCTATAGATAGCATTTTCATGGGGCCTTTACTACTGCACTTTTGGCAGATAAACCTGGGCGTCTGGAAGAAGCTGTTGATGGAAACAAATAACAGATTCAATCCTTGTGTGGGCTGGTTAGTGTTGCTGTAACAACAACAAGTATTGTTTTGCATGAGCACAAACAGTAACTCCAAATGTGGCCAGACATAAGAAAATTGTGGCAAAAGTCACAAGAGAGGTTAGGAGAGAAAGTGTGAGTGGATGAAGATGAAGGCACTCCCTTGTCAGAAAACTTGAAGCATCAGTCTGTTAGCAGTATCTTTACATGAAAATATCTAGTATTTGATAGCATGACAGTGTGACTACAGTCAATAGTAATTTAATTATATGTTAAAAAATAACTAAAAGAGTATAACTGGATTGTTTGTAACACAAAAGATAAATGTTTGATGTGACAGATACCCTGTTTACCCTGATGTGATTTTGCACATTGTATGCCTGTGTCAAAATATCTCATATACCCTATAAATATATACATCTATTATGTACCCACGACAATTAAAAATTAAAAAAAAAGAAACTTTTCCCCAATTGTAATGTCCACAATCGCAATGAATCTTCATGTCTTTATAGCATTTCTTGTGCTCTGGTAAACAGAAAGATAAGATTCCTGTTTTTCTGATAAAGAACCCAAAGGACACAGGTCACATAATTAGTAGACTTTTGTTCTCCAGATCCCAGAGATTTTGTTCTTTTCCATCACTAAATTTTGTTTTTCTTTTAAAATTTGCATAATTAAGTAGTGAGGTTATTCTATATATATGTGCTTTGGAGTTGCCATACTCTTTTTCTATAAAATGAATATGGGGCAAATTCCCCTTAAAAAATAAATCATGAAACAGATTAAACATTTAAGTAGCAGCACCTTTTTTTTTTTTACATTTCCCAGTAAAAATTAAAAGTAAACGAATTTATTTCTTCTAAGTAAATAAGCACAAGTATTACTACCGGAAAGAGGCAATTATACTAAAACTCTGGGGACAGCAACATTTGCAATTAGCCCAGGAGGATTTCTTTACAGATAAGCAAACTGACCAGAGAGGTCAAGTCATGTCGTTAGTTATACAGCCTGGATGATGAAGCCCAGGTCTTAGTGTATCTTCCAAAACAGTGACTGCTTCACCTTTAGAATAAAAATACAGCTCGCTCTGCAAGCAATCCATCTCTAAAAAGGAAGATATTTTTAAAGAAAAAGTAATGTTTGATATTCATAGCTAATTATCTTTATTCTAGTCACCCAGAGCACATCCCAAGCCTAGAGAAGATGGCATCATCTTACCTGGGCTTAAAAGTGGCACCACACCCCAAATGATTAATGTATAAATACATATTTGATTATGAACATGACAAGTCAGGAAGGCTGGACCAGCCAGGAATAGGTGTAGGAGCAACTGTTATTAAATATTTAAATAGCACTGATGTACACTAAAGTACAATGTGCCAAACATGTGAAGTCCTTGCCCTGAGGAGTCTGCTGTCAGCTGTAAAGCTGGTTATTCCAGAGATATATGTTACATTGCTTCATTCAGTAAACAATCCATTCCATACATCAAAGAGGCATCATTTCAATAAGCTTTCTTAGGGGTAAGAATTTATACCCAATTATTTAATGCAAAATTTGTATACACTTGTCACTATATTAGTAATTCTAGGAAATTTACTTTTATTTTCTGACAAGTTTAAGATGATCTCACCTTGTTGAGTCTCTTTTCATCCTTTGTACTTTATTCTTCTATACTGTTGCATAAAATACAATTCTGCAACTATGGCATACGCAATGACACTAGCAAAACTGAAGTGAATTAGAAAGTTTTGATGTTGTAAACCTGTGTTAGACAAGAGAAACTGGCTATGTCAAATAATCATAGCCAACCATATATGCAGAAGCAAGATAAACTGGTAAAGAATACTGACGCAAAAACATTATTCAACTTGATTGGCATATGAAAAGCCAACATCATCTTTATCCAGGATAGTAAGGAAAAGAGAAGTGAAAACAGTGATGTTGCCTTTGATGCAAAATGATTTTATTTAGCTCAGGTGATGTACAGAGGATATTGTATTATATTTCTCACTTGCATAAATCTGTGTAGGACTTAAAGTAGTTAGTAAGACAACAGGGATATCTTAAAGTAAAACAAAACAGCAAGAATCCAAGTGATAAGGGTTTGGAGAGAAGAGAGAAAATTAATATTAAGGAAGATTACGGTTTCTTAGAAAATGATTTAGCGCTGTGTATGTTTCCAAGGGCTAGGACAGAGCAGGTAGTTTAGACAGATAGGCTAAATATTTACTCATTCATTCATTCATGTGATACAGTTTTCTGCCTTCAGAAGCCTTGGAGCCTGGGTTGGGGATGGCAATACCAATACATATGTACAGACTTAAATGCTATAATAGCATGATGTGTAAAGACCTGTGGAATAAAAGGCAGAATACAACTAAATGATCTGGGGGTGGGAGTGTGAGGGATAGTTTGAGAGATACGATGACATTTGAGCTTAGCCTTGGAATAGATTATGAGTCAGAGACAAACAAGGTAGGCAGATGAGGATGGCTGTGTGAGAACATACACCACGGAATGCCATCAGGGTCAGAGAGCAGTCTATGGAGTGGTGTGACCAAAGTAGTGTGCAGAGAAAGATAAGGGCCAGGAAAGAAAGCCTTCCATTTGTGCAGTGGGCCAGACTGAGAGGGCTCCTGGGTCTTCAATGCTGTGCTAAAGAATGTGGACTTGATTCCAAAAGCTTAAAAATGAGAGAGACACTATAAAAAAAAAAAGAAAAAGCAGATTATTACAGAAAATCTACCAGGGAATGAGAGAACTACTTCAGGAATGCAGTTCTAGACTCCAGGGGTCTTGAGGATGGTAGAGATTCCTGGGATCAGCTATTATTTTTATGCCACTTTAGAAGGAAGAATCCAGGACCCATTAGGTGGGTAAATTATTGGCTAGATTCACACAGTATTAATGGAAGAGGGGAGAGTATAACATAGTTCCGGCAATGAAGGGCATCAGCATTTCCAGAGCACCCACTGTGGGCAGAAATCGCTGGATACGTGTGTCAGGGAAAGGGAAAATAAATAGAAAACTTAGCTCTTCTCTTCAAAGAGCTAATAATTAAGATAGAAAAATGACAGAAGCATGCCAAAAGACAGTAAACTTATTAGGAATAATATAGATATTTATTTACACAAGAGTTGATATGTTCCTGAAAAGCATATATCCCACTTTTATACAATGAATGATTTAAAATGCATTTATATAAGGGAATTTATCAATTCATAGTATGGATAATTTATATACTTGATAATGACCCTTCAATCAGTTTCTGATTTTTTTGTAATTAAATTATTTTTCAAAAAGGACAAAGCTTTACTGTAAAATGCATTGCAAAAAGCTACCCTCATTGAGTAATGTTGTTACTCAAATTAACATATGAACTTATCACAAACTATTGAGCAATAAAAATATAAAATAATGTAGAACTCTGCTAACAAGATAGTCCTCCTCACTGATCCTTTAAGTTCCCTGGGTTGTCCCCAAACAAGCTTTATCTTCTATGTGCCTTAGCTAAACAGGTCACTGTGCCTGTTCAAGTGAATACAACCATTGTTTTCATAGCAAGAGAAATCTTCTTAAGACAGGAGAAACTTGAGTGTTATCCCTTGCTAATGAGTGTACCAAAATTTTAACTGACATAGTTTCTAAAAAGAGTGTGGTCTTTGGTAAGTAAGATGGTCTGAGCAACAGGATGATTGAGGTATGTTTAACTCCAATCACCACACAGATTTTCCAGGGCTCTGTTTGGACTAAGGTTTATCACACATGCAAAAGAGAAAAAAAATACTCTCTGGATTCCAACTGCCTTCTGTAGAGGATGAGTCCTGTGAGACTACAGAGTTTCTCAAAGAATAAGCCAAAGATCCCTCTAACAGAATCAAATCATGACTATTAAAAGTACATATTTCTCAACCAACCCCAAACCTGATAAACCAGCCTCTGAAATCTGAACAAGATTTGCAGATGGTTCTCCTGGACTCTTATGATAACCATGGGCTGAAAGGGAGTAGAATCAGGTGGTCCTTTGGTTTCAATGGGTACCTTGATTGGCTTCAGATGTGCAATGACAGATCTGAAGAAGGGCTTGGGAGTAGGGCTGGAAAGAGCAGAATTGCTCTATATGATAGAGAAAGAAGAAAGTAAAATTCTGGGGACATTATGGTAGAAGGAAATTTGAAAGGAAAGATGGAAGGGAAGGAAAAAAGAGCCATCTTGATGGCCAGAGGTTGAATATTGGTAAAATATGCTTTAAGAAATCTCAAAGGGAAGGGTGGCTGAGAGGGCTTTTGAAAACAGGGTCCTCTGCTGTTAAAAGTTGTTTGTGCTGAATAAATAGCTACATTTTGAATTCTGTTTGTCTTTCCAGACATCCACAGAATCCACTACACATACAGAGAGCTTTTATGGTTGAGTTTTTATTTGTAGAAATCAAGGCAAGAAGGTGCATTTCATTTCTGAACCCACACAGTGCAGAATAGAGAGAATATGAGAAAAAATTCATAAATGTCCAAAAAAAGAAAAATAAACAAACAAAACATTCACAGGAGCAGAAACTGAAGCACAAGGACCCAGGTCCCTGAAAAGTTATAAAAATCGTTTGATTGATCCTGATACTACCCGCAGGTATAGAATGGAAGCTTGACCCATTTACTTAAATTTTAAGAGCGAAGTGCTCCCATATGACATTTGAGTTATATGAAGTTATATGATCTTTTCCTTCTACTATTCAACAAAACAATAAAAAAACAAAAGAAAATGACCATCTATATATTCAAACTCTTGTGCTTAGAAGAAATTGGCTTTGTATTTGTTTTTAAAATTTGCGTTATTAGGCAATGATTATTTCTAACACCTCTCTTTGGAGGTATAGAACTTTGAGTTAGACACCTTTTTAAGCTGAGGACCACATAAAATAATAGGGTGACATCTTTTTCAGGGACTAAATTGAGCCCTGACAAGCTACAAAAGGGGACTCACTTCCCACAAATGAGCAAAGTATTTAATTTTCAATGACAGATGCAGGCCCACAGCTGCTCCAGAAGCATATTTAGGGCAAGTCTACTGTTTCCGTTCACTGCCCCTTTAATCAGAGGTTTCTTAACCGATTTTTAAAGAGATTTGGTTGAAATCTGTGTGGGAAAAATGATACACTTTTTTGTTCAACTACTAAGATACATGGCAGTAATGCTGCTTTTGGTTACAAATTTTTTAACATGAGAATGGAATAAACTTCAGAGAGTATTTGGTAACGACAACTTAAAGCTAAGAAGTTGCAAATTTTCACCCAGTTTCAAATTTGTTCTCTTAAGGCTTAACAAGTTGTTTTCCATATGCCTCAGTTTCGTCATAGTGATATGGGAATAGTAACAAATCTCAGTCTGTGAGGATGGTGGCCATTGAGTAGGCCCTTACCTTTCAAAAGGAATATATCCTGAGACATATTCCTCAAAAAGGAATAGTTTAGGGTCCTGGTTTTCTCCTAGATCATATCTCTGAGGAGAATCACATTTCCTGCGTGTTTCCTTGAACTAAAGTTATAATACCTTGAAATAAAACCTCCTGTTTTTCACTTGATGGCTATTTTCATCAAAGAAAGACTTTTTATCTCTTCAGGACAGCCTGCAAAATAAAACCAGTAAAGGTCTTGATGCTGTTCACTAGGCTAGGCTCACCTGTCAGTAAGTGTCTCACCAAGTGTGACTGACATGCACTTTTCAATACGCAACCTCTACTTATACACCAGCCCTGCCCACCAGTATCTGGTGCACAGCAGAGGGCATGTGGGGTGTTTAATAAACATAGGCTGATGCATGGATTGCTGGCCTCTGGGACCCACAAGAAGGTGTGGGTATCATTTTCTTCTCACTTTTCATGCGTACAAGAATGACCCAGAGGTTCTTAAACTAGGTTTCTGTGATGATCTCATGAAGGATGATGCCATAAAACATTATGGGAATCGGCAGACCCTATATGTCAACTGTTTTTGTAGTTCTACATTTTTTCATTTGTAAAATCAGTGCATTGAATTTGATGCTCTCTATGATTTCTTTCAGATCCACAATTCATTGATTCTTTGATTCTCCACTGTGCTGACTGCTAAGTGAGTTATTTTGTCTAAGTTCTTCAACAGCCAACCACCAAGCACTTTTTGAAGCTTGATCTATAAACAAAAATAGTAAATCCCCAAGAATCGAAGGCTTATCTTATAGAAGACTAAAAATTAGGAGGGAAATAAGGAAACTTTTGAGGAAATACCATAGGTTTTCAAGATGCCCTATCATTGATTAAGACAATAACAATGACAACAAACTGAAATACCTCATTGATGTTCAGGCTTGGCAAAATCCAGGCTTAAAGAATCTATGTGTTTTTTTTTTTTAAGTATGTAATTCTATTTGTCTAGTAATTAAAACACTTTAAAAGTGGAGTATACATCTCAGCCAATCATATACCTTAAAAGCTGACTAGGGAAATAGTGCCACTGGGATTAAATTCATGGCGTTTCACATTTTACAGCTTTTACATAAAGTCCTAAACTATAACATAGCTCTATTACGCAGCATTTAAATAAACGCTATGTGCCACTCAGTTCAGCAATGAGTAAGATGCAGCAATGTGGCACATTCAGATTAGAACCGCAGAGTACAAGAGATTAGGGGGTTCATAAACATTTTGGTTCGGGGTTGGGGCAGAATTCTAGTCAGCTGGTTAATGTGCATTTTGTGTACGACTTTTATATATTCATCTATTTTATAGCATTTATGAATCCCAAACTTCTACCTTTAAAAGAAACAAAATCATAAATCCACTGCTCTACTATAGCTCCTGAAAGAATGTAGTGAATTTGAGCAAATTTTTATCTACTTCTACACACTATATTTTCACACACAATGAAAGTAACTCACAATGCTGGACTTCTGCCTGAACATAAAATGTCATATATTGGCATAATGTCTACTCTGCTGCACGACAACAGAGCTAGATTCTATCTTAATTTTACAGCAATAAGAGGCAGACTGCTCTAGGGAGGCCTTTCAAGGAGAAGTGCAACAGAAGGAGAAGCCAGCAACTCTTAGGAGCCTCAGTCTCTCTCTCTATCTCGTCTTCCTCTTCCACACCAGCCAACATTCCTATAAAACCTACAAAGGTAGCAGTTGGGTAGAAATAGAGTTTGTTGTTGTTTTGGGGGGAGAATGAAACAGAAACCTTCCATTCTTACTATCTCATTTCATTCAATCTTCTGTTAACTCATCATTATTTTCAATGTTTGGGAACTTACAAATAACCTTTTATTTATTTAATTTAATTAATTATTTATTTTGAGATGAAGTCTTGCTCTGTTGCCCAGGCTGGAGTGCACTGGTCCATCTCAGTGCACTGCAACCTCCGCCTCCCCGGTTCAGGTGATTCTCCTGCCTCTGCCTCTCAAGTAGCTGGGATTACAGATGTCCACCATCACACCTGGCTAATTTTTGTATTTTTAGTAAAGACAGGGTTTTTCCATGTTTGCCAGGCTGGTCTCAAACTCCTGATCTCAGGTGATCAGCCCAGCTTGGCCTCCCAAAGTGCTGGGATTATAGGTGTGAGCCACAGTGCCCAGTCCAAATAACCTTTTAAAGAAGGAACTCTTACTCATCAAATCAGCAGTGATTCCATTCATGCTTTCCTTCCTTTTAACCATCTAGGTGATATTTAAGGAACTTCCTCATTTCCCACTGGCAAGCACAAAACCCAGTTTGTTATCTACAGTTTATCAGTTGACTAGCCCTGTGTGTATCAATCAACTTTTCAAAATAAAAACTTCACACATTCCCTGCTGGGAGAGATGTCTGTGGATGTAGGTGTCACATTATTTTATTTCTGCTGTTTTTCCTCTTCTTCTTACTCCTTCTTCGTTCTTCTCCTCCTTCTTCTTCTTTTTTTTTTTTTTCAAAGTTCTTTCGGCTGAGCATGTTAGCCAAATTTCTGGCAGGGAGTTTTCTTTCTCTCCTCCCATCACCCCTCTTGGTGCAGGTTTTGAGTTTTCATTCTCAGTAGCCTCTTGAAGGAAATTGTTCTTGACAATTTCCCTTCCTTCCACATGCCTATGTTTGTGCATGTGGGAATGCTTGGGGTGGAAATCAGAAAGTAATTTACTGCAAGTAAAACAGCTTCTATCATTACTATAAATATTAACTTAAGCATGGTTAAACATACAGTTTTCAGTCCCCTACTTTTTGATGAAGAGCTGAACGGCTTGAGCATATGTGAAATGGCAAAGTTCTTTCGAATTTAGCAGAATTAAGAAAAAATACAAGGCCATAATTTTGTGATGTTTGTAGTTTTCCAAAACTGCTTTGCCTTTTATTTAAATAATTATATAGTGATTCATGACCATTATTACAATAATCACATTTCAACAATATTTCTTTTTTGAGAAGTTGCCAGATTGCTACTTGTTTCGTATGGATAGGTGATTAATAACAAAAGAAAATATGTAGGTGTAGTTTACCCTAATCCTGGGTAACGAAGTTTCTGTGCAGCACTCAGTATCACTGATGATATTCATTAACTCTTCTTCATTAAACGTCTGTATTTTATAATACCACTTGTATTGTTGAGAGCTTTCATTTTCGAAAACCTTAAAATGTTTCTCGTTCATCCAACTTATTCTAATCAGCTGCCTCTAACAGACATTGTTATCATTTTTAAAAATTCACTGTTGCATGTTCTTACTCACATGTGGGAGCTCCCCCAGGATTTGAGCTAATGGAAGCAGAAAGGATTGGGGGTATTAGAGGCTGGGAAGGGCAAGGGGGAGGGAAGGATGGGGACAGGTTGGTTAACAGATATAAAATTACAGCTAGATAGGAGAGTTCTGGTGTTCTGTAGCACTGTAGGGTGAATGTGGTTAACTGTACTTTATTGTATATTCTCATAAAGCCAAGGCCGGGTGAGATGGCTCACGCCTGTAATCCCAGCACTTTCGGGCCGAGGCAGGCAGATCACCTTAGGTCAGGAGACCGAGACCAGCCTGACCAACATGGTGAAACCCCGTCTCTAATAAAAATGCAAAAATTAGCTGGGTATGCTGGCACACGCCTGTCATCCCAGCCACTAAGGAGACTGAGGCAGGAAAATTGCTTGAACCTGGGAGGCAGAGGTTGCAGTGAGCTAAGATCGCACCACTGCACTCCAGCCTGGGTGACCAGAGTGAAACTCTATCTCAAAAAAAAAAAAAGCTAGAAGAGAGAATTCTGAATGTTTGCAACACAGAGAAATGATAAATGTTTGAGGCAGTGTATATACTAATTACCCTAATTTTATCATCACTAATTGTATATCTGTATGGAAATATTACTCTATATCCCATAAATATGTACAATTATTATATGTTAACTAAAAATAAAAGGGAAAAAAAGATGGTTGAGAGGCACAGAGAGAGTCCTAATGTTTTACCCTATGCTGTGAGCAGGGTTTAGAACAAAGATCATATGATGGGTGTGTTTGGACCTCTGCACTCTGCAGTTCTGGTTTTTATAGTTATGAGTGGAGACCAGAAGGCACTTTGCATATGATGAAACTCAAATTATAAGTTCCTCTTCTGCCAGAGAACACACTAAGCTTTAAGGGTGGTAGTGGTTGGGTGGGTGCATGGAAGGGGACTGGATTGCATGGGGCAGCAACAGAGGCCTGCCAGGCATAGCTGCCTCCTGCTTCTTACACGTGAAACTTAAACTAGTTTACAAATAACTGGCCGGGCGCGGTGGCTCAAGCCTGTAATCCCAGCACTTTGGGAGGCCGAGGCGGATGGATCACGAGGTCAAGAGATCGAGACCATCCTGGTCAACATGGTGAAACCCCGTCTCTACTAAAAATACAAAAAATCAGCTGGGCATGGTGGCGCGTGCCTGTAGTCCCAGCTACTCAG
>NW_016107423.1:231689-242491 GCF_001604975.1 Cebus imitator | reverse complement strand
AAAAAAAAAAAAAAAAAATTACAAAAAGCAAACTAACCCCCAACAAAGAAATCCAGATGAGGAGGACACCTAAGGCCCTGGGACTTTCCTGCAGGAAAATACATCACTGTCAATTAGGGATTCTCTACCAGATGACATAGTGTCAGTATTGCCATTAGCTGGTACAACAGGGAAGCTTAAATACTGGTGTCAACGAAACAGGAAAACCCAAATTAAAGCATTCTGTTCTAGTAAAAAATTAGACAAGAAAACAGATTACTGTGTATCAGTATCTTAACAATTGTTGAGTCCTTGCATAATGTTTTGCACCCAGTACAAATGCAACAACATAGTTTCGATTTTTGTTGAACAGATGTAGTCTCTTTCTTAGCTATACCTTTCATTTATCTTGGGCATGTATTTTGATACTTAAAATCTAAAAAGAGTATTTCTTGAAATTGTATCTTTCTTGCTAATGAAAATCAGTTACTCTAAAACTTTATTCAGAATTATTCATTAAGATGACTTTAATCTTTCTTAATTGTCAAGGTGGGAGAGAAGTTATTTGATAGCTGAGGGAATGTCACCGATTAATCTAGTGACAAAAATACACATCTTCTTTGTTGTTCCTCCATCTACTTGCTTTCAACTCCCAGGATGTTCAAGGATACACTGACAATCAGTTGTTCAGCTCAAAATGATTAACACCACTTAGGATGGAAATTCTAAACATTAAAATCGTGACTGAAAAATACTCTGACCATCTTGTGTTTTTTTTTTGTTTTTTTTTTTCTGTTTGTTTCTGAGACGGAGTATCCTTCTATCGCCCAGGCTAGAGTGCAGTGGTGCCATCTCATCAGCTCACTGCAACCTCCATCTCCCTGGTTCAAGCGATTCTCCTGCCTCAGCCTCCCAAGTAGCTGGCATTAAAGGTCTACATCACTATGCCCAGCTAATTTTTTTTTTTTTAGATGGAGTTCAAGCGATGTTCCTGCCTCAGTCTCCCAGGGCCTGAGCTTCCGGCCAGAGCTTTCTGGATGTTCCCTCTGGCTCTCGCAAAGTCACGGAGGAAAATGCTGGCGCCATTCCCCTGGCGGGAGGCACCGCCATAGGCCCATTCATCAGCTCATAGAATCCCTTTTGGCATCGTTATATTTGAACTTGTCGAACCAGGTCTTCTCATGTACCAAGAAGTTTGTAGTCATTTTTCTGACGCTAGCAAAGGACACAGCGACCAGTGAGGAGGAATCAGCGGATTCTGGACGCCTGTGGAAAGGGAGTGCTTTCGTCCTTTTTTAGAAAACAAAGCAAAACAAAAACAAAAACTCCATCCTCATTAATAAACTTGTCCAATAAACAAATTTTCTTTATTTATGATAAATATTTTTAAGCAAGAAAGGCCATAAATACCAAATTTCAAAAAAAATGTGTTGACATTTAAAGGTTTTGAAATTTAATCTGATTATTTAAGTAAATCACTTTCAAGTGGTTAGTTCATTTGCAATATTATATATGAGCTTTAAAAAATTTTTAAATCAGAAGTTCATTCCAAGATTTTGTTAAAGAAAAGCTGAAGGGCTAAATTTCCAAAAGCAAGACTTTAAACAAACAAAATTAGCCAGAGGCATTAAACACAGTAAGGTTACCAGTAAGTTTATTAAACACAGACATTGATGTTTCTAATATTGTACAATTTTCAGAGGCCTCACGTGACAAAGCACTTAAGTTTAATGATTCACTTTGAGAAAATACATCTATATTTACTTCAAAGAAGGGTTTCTATGTCATCGTTTTTAATGAGAAAGTTAAAATTAATGTGTGTTTAGCAGTGTCTCATTATATAGAATTTACATTAGCAGAGGATCTGATTAGCAACTTTAGATAACTTTCCAACCAGGAAGAGTTGCAAAAGGGTTCCAATTGCATCTACCACCCACACATTCTAAGAAGAAGCACTAATTATGAAAAACAAAACCTTTAATGCCACCAAGGAATAAGAATAGTACAGTCAACCTCATTTGTATGTCATTTTGTAGTTATGCATTATCTCATTTGGGTTTAAGACAGCTGGTGGAAATTATTGGGCATTACACAACAGTAAAAAAAGAAGAAAAAAAATTTTTTTAAAAAGCTGGTGAAATTGGTGTTTGCATTCCCATTTCACAGATGAAGAAACAGGTTCTGAGAGAGCCAGTGGCTTATCCCAGATTACACATTTAGTAAGATGGGGGATCAGAACTTGAACCAATTGCAAAGCAGATAGTGACTTTGTGCAACCCTTGGGCTGAAGTCCTTTTCAAGTGTTCAAACTCTTGTCTCGGAGGCTCCCTTGGGTTTGGCCCTGAGCAAGGCCTGCCGTAGAAGCAGCTATTTAAGGAAGTTACGTGACCAGATGGGCAGGGGTGTGGCCAGCAGAGTGGCTGTGACGCCCTTCTTGCACATCATCTTCCACCTTGCCTAATGACTTCACCAGCTCTTAAGCACCTAACCCTGTGCCAAGTGTCTTGGGGAATACCAGGTGTAGGAGACACAGTTCCTGTCCTCACAAACTGAGCCCATTCGCAACCTAAGACCACTGAATACAATCTCAGGAGGTGCTCTTTTCACAACACGTGTTCATAGATGGCCTGACCCAGGTTCTGCATGTCTCCTGAGGGCCCCACTGAAATGTCATCAAACACACCTGTCTGCAGGTTTATGGAATGACAGAATTCTAACAGAGAACATAACACTTAAGGAGACACGCCTAATCACTGAGTGCCTTCACCGTGCCTGTGATCAGGAGGCTCTGAGGAGGGAACCCAGACCAGACTCCATCTTCATAGCTCCTTGACAGAGGCTGTTCACCCTAATGAAGGCCAGAAAGCATCTAGCCACCATTGTTCCTATGACTACTTTTTGTTTCCAATAAAAATCTACGTGTGGGGAAAAAAAAAAAAAACTAATACAGCAGTCTAACTTTAGAAATGCTCAAAATCCATTTAATTATTAAAAAAAAATTTAAGTAACTTTTTTAGATTGTGGATTTGGGGGAAAAAAAAAAAAACTTGTGTTAGGAATAGAATTTTGACTTAAAAATGAGAAGCAATATCAGCCTACATGCTGGTGTTCCTGCCATGTGAGTCCTGGCCGGGGCTCACTCCTCTTGGCCATGAACAGCCCCCATCACACTTGTCCTCTGACTAAGCAATAAGGAAGTACCTGGAACCGCCTGCTTCCTCCAAGCAGATGGTTCTTTGCTTTTCACAACAGATGATTGTAAAAATCAGAATGGTATTTTAAGAACTAGCTGATTAAACACCCCAACTTGTTGGCTTAAGACTGCTGAATGAACAACCCATCACACTTGGTGCCTGAGCCCCACTTTTTTCGAGGTGCAGGATGAGATGCTCATTTTAATCTGACACGCCTGTGGGCATGGTGTGTGTCAGGACCACTTCACTCTCTGCCTTTTGCTTCCATAAACCAAGCCAGACCCACTACTGTGAACTCAGCTGTTGGAGTTCTTTCAGAAGTTGGGGGAAACCAGGCTGCCTGTTTGCTACAGAGGTCTAGACTCTTAACACCTGGTCTCTTAAGATCCAGACCATAGAACCTCAGCCAAATAATTCACACTAACATTTTATTGTTGGGGCTCTTTTAACGAAAAACAAAATGTTAGTTTTTGATGTTTTGTATTTATATAAATATGACTTTAAAATATATTGGTTTCTGTCTGGGCGTGGTGGCTCACGCCTGCAATCCCAACACTTTGGGAGGCCGAGGCGGGCAGATCACAAGGTCAAGAGATCAAGACTATCCTGGCCAACATGGGGAACCCCTTTCTCTACAAAAATACAAAAATTAGCTGGACATGGTGACACGTGCCTGTAGTCCCAGCTCCTCAGGAGGCTGAGGCAGGAGAATCCCTTCAACTGGGGAGACGGAGGTTGCAGTGAGCCAAGATCTTGCCATTGTATTCCAGCCTGGTGACAGAGTGAGACTCCGTCTCAAGAAACATATATATATATATTGATTTATTTTTTAAAGATCTATTGCTGGGACCATGAAGGTCATTCATTCCTTTATTCTGGAGGTATTTATTGAGGTGTGCAATATGCAAGGTACCATGCTGGGAAAATTCTTTCCCATCAGCCTAAACCAGAAACAGTCTGGTTTTCTGCTGTCTTTCCAATGCCTAGAATTGTTTCTAGCATCTATTATTCCTACTCTTCATTCATTGTAGAATCCTAACAATGAATGAATAACACACTAAGATAAGCCACGCCTGCATTTTCCCCTACTAGGAGTTTGGATTGTTATAAAAATCAGTATAAAGACCTTTCCCTTTGGCAATCTCTATCTACCAACTAATTCTTGGAGCCAGAATCAGATAGGCTCCATGGAGTTGACATAGCTTCATAGCAAATCAGTTAATTAACCACTAAATGTTGATAGGACACCGACTTTGTGCAGTCTCCCCCTCTCCTAGACAAATGAGCCATTCAAAGAAGTAAATGAGATACTGTTTTCAAAGACTTTCCATACAAACATAAAGTTACTACAATGCAGCCCTGAGGCCAAAGAGGTGGCTGGCATAACAGAGAACTAAAAGAGATCAGAGGAAGAAGACAGAAGCCTAGAATTCGGCCTTTAACCAGGTGAAGGATGGAAGAAAGGGCATAACAGAAATGCAGGGGTGTGTGTATATACGTGTGTGTGTGTGTGTGTGTCTGCATGTTGGAAGGTGACGGAGAATGGCATGGACAGAGTCTGGAAGAAGCCAGAGCACACAAGGCACACCAGGAGTTAATTCCATTCAGTGAGATTTGAGTCAACTGAATAAATATTTATTGAATGCACACTGTGTACCTGGCATTGTGATAGGTACTAGGTATATAATGGTTAACAAGACTGATATGGTTCCTGGGTCACTGGCAAGTGGGAGACACAGAGAAGTAAACAAACAATGACAATATAGTATAATAAGTGCTATGATAGGGAAAAGTCCAGGTGTTACTGAGAAGGATGTAGAAAGGACCCAACCCAAACACTGGGGTCAAGAAAACTTCCTGGAAGAGGGGATATCAAGCTGACCCCCAAAGCCAAGGTAGAAATTGGTTGGGTAAAACTGTTCAGGTAGAGTATATAATACTTACCCTAGAATTGCAAATGTGAAGGGCCATGGAGATCTGAAGGTGGCTGAGTTTGTTGGAACACAAGGGGAAGGAGGACTGGAAGAGGCTGGGGATGGGAGCAGTGGCCAGAATTTGCACATTAAAAGAGTTTGGGCTTCATCCTAAGAGCAGCCGTAACCTTGAGGGATTTTAAGTAAGAGAATAAGACAAGTGGATATGCATTTTAGGTTAACTATCTGCAGTGTGAGATGGTCCTGAGAGGAACAATGGGTAAAAAGAACAAAAGGGTAATAGGCAGTTAGATCCTTGAAGTTACATCCCTAACACAGTATAAGAACCAAATGAATATTTTGTGAATGAATGATCAATGAATCAATCAATAATTTGGTGCAGGATTGAAAATATGAGACTTCAGGCAGAGGAGAAAGTTATCTATATGTATACAAGGGTCAGACTGAAAGCTGACTGGCACACTGACATGTCTTCAAGTCTTGAGTCTCATCAGACAAATGATAACAGTTGACAATGGAGTAAAGTGGAACAGAGCGGAAACAGCTTCAGTGGTGGAGTCAAAAAACCAAGGTCTGAGTCCTAGTTTTGATGTTTATTAATTTTGAGATGTGCTTAATTTCTCTGATCACTGGGTTCCACAACTATTACGCCTACTGTTTACGTGCTAATGCATAGGCAGAATGGGAATGGATATCACACTCTGTGTACGTTTCTGTTTTCAGGTGGTATGTAGGCACTGTGGCAGGACTGATGATGGCCCAGTGGAGTTTCTAAATCATCCACTGTAAAAACCACTTAGTGAAACCTGCCCGACTGATGGTAGAGTCGTGATTTAGGTAGCAGGGGATTTAGAAATCAAGTAGCCAGTAAGTATTACACAAAGTTTGGACATGTGACTCTCTAACTTGTCTGCTGGAGACCCTGGTGGAGACGTTGGGAGAGGGGTGGAAAGGGCCTCTCTCCTGCTGCTGTCCCCAAGGAGAGTACTAGGGACAGAAAGAGCAGAAACAAGTGGTATAGCTGAGGGTCACGGGGGTCAGTGAGGCAGCCTGGAGAACACACACAGGCAGTTAAGGACACAGTCTAGACTAGAACTCAGTTCCCTGAAGTTCAGTGCTCTTTTCACGACTCCACCTTGTCAAATTAATTATGTCAACTCAATTATCTTAGAAATGACAACTTATGTAAGATTCAAGCCAAGAGGTCTTCTCCTAAGTTTGTGGCTGGAGCTACCAGCCAGGGCCACATGACCTTTAGATTGAGAGGACAAAGGGGAATACTGGCTGCAGGAGTGAGTTGCTCCCCTGGATCCAGTTGTTTGGAAAGAAGAAGGCTTCAGGAAGCATGGGGGTGGAGTTATGTTGGTGGCGGCAGAGAAAAGCAGGATGAATTACAACGTACTTGAATCCAGAAACAATTAACCAAAGAATAAAGCAAGAGAAGAAAAAGCAGAAGGTGAAGAACTGCCCTGCAAGGAGGTGCTGGAAGAAGGGCTAGTGAACCAACTTGTCGGAAAGTACGTCGTACCACAGTTTTAGGAAACACAGCAGGCCTGAGCTCCTTGGTACCCTCAGGAGATCCAAGTGAACAGGCAGAAAGTGACTGTTTTGTGAAATACTTCAGGTACCCAAATGATTCTCTTTCCAGCACTTTTCTTATCATCCCCCTCACCTTCCCCCTAACACACTCAAACGCTTACACCTTCTGGCCCACTCCAGGATGAGTTTTGCCTCTTTTCTGCAGAAGAGTGTGACACTAGGGTAATATCACTGAAGACATTTATTAAAACAGCTTCCTTAAGAAATGTAATTTTTAGCTTGTGGCCTTGGGTCCCATATCTCTAAATCATCTTCATCTTCTCACTTTCCAAAAGCAGTATAAAGAGTCAGCTGTTTGGGGAGTCCTTTTAATTTTTATGAAGTAAAACTCAACTAAATTATTTTTTGGTATTCTGAATTCATAGTTAGCCCTCAAGTGTTGGGTTAACTCTATGAATACAGGAAACCAAAAAATAATTTAGTTTCACCTGTCTCCCTTAAAGAAGGCTCCAATAAATCAATCGGCCATAACAAAAAGGCTACTTTTCAGTTTTTCCTGGAAATTCTAAAGAAAATAGTATTGAAACAAAATTATATGAAACATAATTCATATAATTCATACTCTCCAGTGATCACTTACATAGCTCAGCTAAGGTTCGCAGTCACAGGTATCTCTGACAATCTACAAATCTGTAATATCCACACATAAACATCTGGGGCAGACATCAGAGTCCCTTTATCAACACTGAAATCCATGTGTCTCCTGCGCTCTTAATACATTTTGCCATCTACACTGTTTAATTGAGCTTTTTACTACAAATGGTTTTAGGCTCTGATGCAAGACAGGAATTTGAAGCATGCCTTGGAGTATTTAATGGTGTTAATTTCTGGTGCACACAAACATCAACTTCACTCAACAATCCAATAATCTTGCAAAAAGAAATATGCCAGAGAATGAAATACAGCAATGGAATTCTTCAGGACTGCAGGCAAAGCAGTTCCACGGTCCTGCTGATGCCAAAAAGTAATAAAATAGCTGCCTATTTACAGATCCTTAAAGATATTACAATCCATAAAGAAAATAAAAGGAAGAAAGTAGGGTGCTTTCAGATCAAGGAATTATTCTTTTATATTCAAACATGTTTATTCACATAAAGTCTTCAAATGTAACCCAACTTAATTTTAAACAAACATCTGATTGCAACAAAGGAAGTGTGTGTGTGTGTGTGTGTGTGTGTGTGTGTGTGTGTGGCTTTGTTTCAATTGGATGGTATAAATTTAAACAATTCCTACCTGGAAATATGGATGGTCTCTTCTTTGGGTGCCTCAGATGAATCGGATCAAAGTTCTTAATGTTTCTTTGAAGTCTTCCTTTAATGTCATTTCCTATGAGTAGTTCAGGTGGCAGGCTACTCCGTCTTGATGATTTACAATCATTTTGAGATGAATTTAGTTTGTTCTTCGTTCTGGAATATAAATTGCTGTCATCAACTGCCATTGCAGGGGATACATTAGAGACTATGAACAAAAATCCAAAAAGCCAAACCCAGTGGCAGCCACCGTCACAGCCACCGAGCCGCTGCCACCCTAGATTCCGATGTTCTCATGCTTTACCCTGCACTTGTTTGGGAAGCATAGCAAGTTGATAGGCGTGGACTTGAACAGGTGTAGAATTACTAAGTAGCCCCTCCTTTCTACAGTTAACAGCCAGGGGAAGAGAGATCCAAAAAAAAAAAAAAAAATTAGGTGCAGAAGACTGGGGAATTTGAACAGATGTGACTCAGGGTGGATGGTAACAAAAGTGGTGTAATGGTTGCCACATGAAATTTCTGCCTCATGGGTGCGATGTCATAAAACAAACACAGTGCACTATTCAAGAATAAATGCCTATGCAAATTTCAAGTCTAACTTTTTGTATCATTTCCCAAATTCTTACAGATTTTAAACAGTTTTGGGGAAGCATTTTTACATTCTCTCGTAACTTTAAGTTTCAAACTATACACATAACACAGAATGAACATCCTTCTTTATTCAATGTCTTATTTGGCTGGCTGCCAACTGGAATTTGGCTGAAAGAGGGACATGAGAGACGGCTGGTGATGACCAGGAAGGAACCAGCAGTGGGCGTGTGTCAGGCAGCAGTGCCGGGAACCCACTGGGTTCCCCACCCACCCCTTCCATCCTGTGCTCCAGCTGGCAGATAGCTTCTCCAGAAGTTCCCACTGACTGGCAGTGGAGTCAGAGGTCTAGAAAACAAGCCTTAGCCATAGAAGTAATGACGGCCTCCACTCACTAATAAAAAGTCAATGTTTTTATCCTTGAGGGGATTCTGCCTAGCTTTCAACTAAAATAGTAATGGGTTTGGTGGTCAAAGAAAAACCAGCATTTCTTCACTCAAGATTCCAGCTTGTTCTGTCACACAGTTTCCTTCTCTTTCTCTCCCGGATTCTGCATTTTTATGTTCTCTGTTCCCTTCCCCTTTGCTCTATTTATGTGGAAATGTTCTGCACTTTTTTCCTTAACTGACTGTGCAGAAATCATCACTCTATAGTTCATCCTCCCCAGCCATGCCTCAAGACTGTGCCTGTGTCCATCAGCAATCTCTCTGTCACATACACACATATACTCCGTTTGTGTTCTGTCTGGTTGCAATGTGAGAAGATGAAATCAACCTTTCTCTTCCCAGTGCCTGGGATCAACAGATACCTAACATTATAAGGGACTTAGGGGTCATTTCACAAATCACACTGTTTATTTTGGCTTCCTAGATGCCAAGTAGGTTTTAATATTTGCTGATATTTAGGTGTTGGTTCTGTTTACCAAATTGAGGATATACTTCCACACTAACACAAGTTTTATTCTCCTTATGCCCTTTCAGCATCAGGTCTCCAAATCACAACAGATTTTCTGGAAAGAAAAGCGTTTTTTTCTTACAAGTATGCCCAACTGAGAGTTGCCATTATAATCTGGCAATTATAATTATAAATCCATAAATCATGTTTATATATTAGATTATTAAGTTATTTCACCAATTCTGAGAATCATCTGTACTTATAACTTCCTGTAACTTCCCTCCCAGGACTCAGAAGAACTTTGTCAAGTTGAAATGTACCATGAACTTCAAAACAATGAGTAACTTGTATAAAACCATTTCTAAAAGGTTTTAGAATGAGACTGCCTCAATCTCCCTCACCCTAAGGAAAACACATTTTTTTTCTAGTAAGGAAATATAAAGTAAAAGCATTTTTTAAAGTTTGAGATAATGATATAAAAGGAGGAAAAAATATACATTCCTAAAACCCAAACTTCAAGAACTGTTTAATTTTCAAATAAAAGCAAGATAAAATCCTAGGGCACAAAAGATTGGTACTAACTGGGAGAAATTCAGCAACTGGCAAAGCAGAAGCTCAAGCTATTTGGTGACTGTGTCTTTCTCAATCACACTATTATGATGGTCCCAAATAAGAGCATGTATGAGGTGAAACAGAAGTCTCTAAGGACAGGTATTATTATCACGCAGAGTGTACACCAGGTATGTCTGCATCGTGTACCTTTGTCTTTAAGTCTAGCTGAAAACACAGGATGAAGTACATATGCATCTGGAATGCGTTATAATAATAGCCATCATTTACTGCAGGCTTAAAGCTGGCCAGATTCTGCGCCAAGCCTTTGGCATGCATTATCTCATTGATTCCTCCTAATCACTCTGTTTTTTAAATGAAGATGCTGAGACCCAGAGTCAAACACATAGGAATTAGTGAAGATTTGAACCCAAGTTTTCCCTAACTCCAAAGTTCACATTCAAGTTCGTGCCTTAAACTATACCACCTAACAATTGTTAAATGTGTATAATATCTAAAAGGAATTAAAAGTCTTTCTCTACTTTCCTGAAAACAATTATTGGGGCTGTGTTTGGTGGCTCACACCTGTAATCCCAGAACTTTGGGAGGCCGAGTCGGGTGGATCACAAGGTCAAGAGACAGAGACCATCCTGGCCAACATAGTGAAACCCTGTCTCTACTAAAAATACAAAAATTAGCTGGGCATGGTGGCACACACCTGTAGTCCCAGCTACTTGGGAGGCTGAGGCAGGAGAATCGCTTGAACCTGGGAGGTGGAGGTTGCAGTGAGCTGAGATTGCACCACTGCACTCCAG
>NW_016107423.1:215596-230582 GCF_001604975.1 Cebus imitator | reverse complement strand
AGTATAAATAATTTTAAATACATAATTGGACATTTTCTATTTTAATGACCATTATTACCATTATCATCATTATTTTTGAGATAGGGTCTCTGTCACCCAGGCTAAAGTGCAGTGGCAGCAATCATGGCTCACTGCAGCCTCCACCTCCTGGGCTCAAGCAAACCCCCTACCTTAGCCACCTGAGTAGCTGGGCCTACAGGTGTGCACCACCAGGCCCAGCTAATTTTTGCATTTTTTGTAGGGATGGAGTTTCACCATGTTGCCCAGGTTGGCTTCAAACTCCTGGGTTCGTGATCCTCCTGCCTCAGCCTCTCAAAGTGCTGGGATTACAGGCATAAGCCACCATGCCTGGCTGACCATTATGTTTTTAAAGGTCTCTATTCTCCTATAAATCCAAAATACTAAACTCTTTTGAATTATTTCAATTTATTACCCTTCAAGAAGTTGTGTATTTTATATTAAATAATATTACAATATCATGAAAATTTTATTCTTCCTGGTAATAAGATTTTAATCTTCTTTCCCTCAGATTGTTCAAATGGTCTGTAAAAACACATTTCCTCACTATGTAGCCATGATTTCCTTGTGTATCTTGGTAGCTTTTTTTCTGTAGAGATGGGGTTGCCTAGGCTGGTCTTGAACTCTTGGACTTAAGTGATCTTCCTGCCTTGGCCTCCCAAAAGGCTGAGATTATAGACATGGGCCACTGCACCCAGCCAGCCCTATTGGCAGCATTTAAATAGAACTACTGAGTTATTTTGCTTGTTGTGAGATAGCTGCAATTATACTGAGAACAATACAATTTTACAACTGTAACCATTTTTCTCATTGTCACCTTCATAGAAATGGTCCACCCAGAAGATGTTAGGCCTGTATGGATTTACCAAATTAGTTCCCAAATCTCAATCTGACCCAGCTGTACTGCATATCCTGCAAACATTTCTTATTTTTGAACTCTGTTCGGTTTCCAACTGAGATGACCTATTAATCAGTGGGTTTGCCACTAGGGAAAGATAACAGTATAGAATATCAGAATGACAGATATCAACAAGTCAAACAGGTCAATGATTTGTCCCTCCAAAAGGTCACCAGCCACCTCTTATTGCCAACACATCTTTGCTCAATATAGGTAACAATGCTTGCAGTATTACCTGTGGTATGATTATGGCTGAGGAAATCTTTTCACAGATCCTAAAAATACAACATAGATGTTCAGTATCTCATTGGCTGTCCATAGCAATGAACACTAATGACCAGTCTTTCCCTGTTACAATTCTCTGCTCTCTTTGTTTTCATGACATTCTTATTTCTCATTTGTCTCCGTGTCTCAGGTCCCTTCTGCTTAGATTCTTCAGGGCTTCTTAAAAGTCTGGTTTCCTCCCTCCCTCTCTTTGGCAGGCCCATTTATTGAATACCTGCTATGTGTTTGGCACCATGCTATGTTCAAGATCTCTAGTCCTCAGAATCTTTTCATCTAAAAGGTGCAAAAAACAACAATAAACAAATTATTGCAATACAGAGTGACTGCTCTGTGCAGAGATGATACAAACAGTGTTTCAGTATTTTCTTCCTCATGAAGAGAGGGATGGGAAAGAAAGGGTTCTCAGAGAAGTAGTAAGTTTACAAGGCGGATGAGAGGACCCTGGGCAAAGGCACTAAGCTGTGACATGAGCACCAAATGTGCAAAGAATGACAAATACAGCAATCCTGTGCCTACAACAGGACCTTACCTCATGCAGATTGGGACATTGGAAAAACAAGATTGGACAATCTGAGAAAATAGAGGCCTGAAGGAAAAACAATCAGTGGCGTTATAATATATATTTTAACATGAACACATATCAGACATCTTCCAGATAATAATACAGACTTTAAAGAAGTCTGCATTAAAACATTGGCTGTAACCTTTTAAAAGAAGTTGGTAATTCTTAACAAAATGTACTAAGACATTAAAATTTTCTACCTCCACTAAGTAATCCTTCTCTTAAACCATCTTTGTTTATTCCAGAAACTATGATACAGGGATTTGCTGAAGCAGATTCTTAACACAGTTTTTAATGTCATGCAGACTTTACCTTTTTTAAAAAGCTTCAGAACCAGTTTTTACTGGCTTGAAATCTAACTTCATTTACACTTGTATTCTTCCTTGCTCAATTGTGCAAGTCCCAGCAAAATGCCAGCAAATGCCTGGCCTTTTCTCAAATTAAGGTAAGGCTTAAGGGCACATTTCCTTTTTCTAGGCTTGTGTGGCTCTCTTTGGTGAGAGGGTACAGCATAAAGAAATCTCCCTCTCTACACTACCCCTGACACACCCACATGGTCTATGAGTGGAAGTACTGTTAGTTTATGTATTACTCTTCTGTTTAAGGGATTGAACTAAATTTGCATTCATAAAAGAATTGAAAATTTGATTTTCTGTGTGTCCAAATACTAGGACAGTATAAATTCAGAAATGTGGTTGCTGGAACCAGGCTGTCAGGTGACCACTGTTGATGGGCTGGTGCATTAGTGGCTCCACCACCATTAGACATACTCACCTGTGGTTTCAACTTGCATCTGTGAGCTGATGATGTCTAAGTCCAAGCTCCACCTCCTGCCACTCCGCAGTGTCCTAGATATCTATATTTAATTGCATACTGACTATTTCCTGGTGGAAATTCACCATACATAAAACCGGTTCCTCCAAATGTGCAGCTCCTGAATTTCTGAAGTTTTTATTTTACTGAAATGGCACCACATTTACCCAGTGACCCAAACCAGAAACCTTGGAATTATTCTGTCTAAATCACGTCATTTTTACCCCTTAAACATCTTTTGATCTGTGTCTTCTTCCTCATTCCTAGTGACACTGACCAGTGGTAATATTCATTATCTCGATTTTGAGTTATTGCTTCAGACTGCCAACAGGTCTGGCTACTTGGAGGCTTAGTTCCTTAAGCATTCCACCTTTGACATGGCACTTTTTAATGTCTTAAATAACTACCTCTGGTTAGCCCATTTCCCTCTTTAAAGACACTCATAAGGGTAAGAACAAGGAAACTTCCTCAACCTAATAAAGGGCATTTACAAAAAGCCTGCGGATGATATCATACCTGATGAAAGACTGAATACTTTCCTTCTAAGATCAGGAACAAGGCAGGACATCTACTCTTACTAATTCTATTAACGTTGTACTGAAGGCTCTATATGGTGTCATTAGGCAAGAAAAAGAATAAAGAGTATCCAATTGGATATAAAACTGTATTTGCAGACAAAATAATCATCTATGTAGAAAATCTGATGGAAACTTATAAAAACGTTACAAGAACTAGTAAGTGAGCTGCAGGATATAAGATAAATGCACAAAAATCAATTGTATTTCTATATTAGCAATGAAAAACAAAATTAAAATCTTTTAATGCTATAAAAATATTAAATATTTATGAATAAATCTGACAAAAACGTGATAGATATGTCTACTGAAAACTACAATAATATTACTAAAAGGAATTACAGAAAATTTAACTAAATGGAGAGATATGTTCACAGGTCAGAAGACTCAGTATTGTTAAGCTATAACAAAATGAATCTGTAGATTCAATGTAATCCGAGTCAGAATCTTAGCATATTTTTTTTTTTTGGTAGAAAGTTACAAACTGATACAAAAATTCAAATGGAAATGCAAGGGATCAAGAATGGCCGAAATAACACTGAAAAAGAAAAAAGTTGGAAGATTAATACTGCTGATGATTTCTGCCAGGCGCCGTGGCTCACGCCTATAATCCCAGCACTTTGGGAGGCAAGGTGGGTGGATCACTTGAGGTCAGGAGTTCGAGACCAGTCTGGCCAACATGGTGAAACCCCGTCTCTACTAAAAATAGAAAATTTAGCTGGGTGTGGTGGCATATGCCTGTAATCCCAGCTACTTGGGAGGCTGAGTCAGGAGAATCACTTGAACCAGGGAGATGAAGGTTGCAGTGAGCCAAGGTCGCACCACTGCACTCCAGCCTGGGCGACAGAGCAAGACTCTCTCAAAAAACAAAAACAAAAACAACTTATCAAACTGTATAAATATATGCAGTTTATTATATGTCAATTATATATAAATAAAACTTTTTAAAAAGGCAATGCTATACCTTCTCTCAGTGCATTTGATCAAATATTTGGAAATGGATTCCAGCTAATATAAATTTTTTTTCTTTGAGACAGAGTGTTACTCTCTCACCCAGGCTGGAGTGCAGTGGTGTGATCATGGCTCCTTGCAGCCTCAAACTCCTGGGCTCAAGCGATCCTCCTGTTTCAGCCTCATGAGTAGGTGGCACCATAGGGCATGTGCCACCATGCCTGGCTAATTTATTTTTACTTTTTTTGTAGAGGCGGTGTGGCACTATGGTTGCCCAGGCTGGGCTTGAACTCCTGGCCTCAAGCCATCCTCCCACCTTGGCCTCCGAAAGTGCTGGAATTACAAGCATGAGTTGTTATGCCTGGCTCCAGATAATAAAATTAATAAATAAAAGTGAAAATAATTCTTCTGATTCCATCATCTGCATCAAGAGTAAGTAAAAAATACACAAAGATGTAAGTCTTTATCACTATGACAAGGACTTTCTTACCCTGAATTATGTTTGAGTTTTAATTTATACACTGTAAGACTCCAAGAATGTCAGAAAGAATGTTTCCTTTGCCATTCCTAGGTAATACATTCATTGTCACAGTAAGATTCCCAGAGAGGTGCTCAACAAACATTAGAGAAAGAAGAGTAAATGAGTGAAGAGCCAAAACGGGGAGAGAAGAAAATAAAAATTTTAAAAAAAGCATTTCTTGACAGAAAAAGTTTCCTCACAAGCTACCAACAAAAATTGTGAAATACTTTAGCCCAAAGAAGTTCAAGATCAGGATAAACATCGGCTATCTTAGTTTGTTTAGGTGCTGGCTTATTACATACTGAAGGGCTGGACAAAATGAATAACCTGGAGACTCTTCCCACACTTTCTGATGCTGCTGATGTTATTCAGGCTCTTCTATCTGAAGCCTCCAGATGGAAGGGCAGCAAGTATACCTTCAGTAGCTTTGGAGTTGAATCTCATGTTGCACTGATTGTTGAGGTGATGTCACACATTTAATGAAAAATATTTAAAATGTCCTTGTCATCTCCTACATCAAGCTAGCTCTATTCTGTGCAATTTCAGGTATAGTCCAGAGGAAAAACTTTATAACTCATGGCCAGTTAAATGCCAAGTTAGCTTTATGGAGTTGGTGCTTTTAACAACCTCATGTACACAAGAGTAAAAACAGTTTCTCAGAAACTGATATTAAGCAAACAAAAAGATAGTAGTAATACAGACGACAATTAAAAGGCTTGATGTAATAGACAATGAACACCACATCCAAAAACACTGTCTTTTCAAACTGATTTAGAACAAAAAATAAAAAGAGCTACATACTAGGCTATGAAACAAATCTCAAAATACCAAATCGTATTATGCTGTCATGCTATGCAAGACATTTGTTTATCACTACTCAATAAAACTGAAAATCAATATTAAAAATAGCAAAACAAAATTATCTCTGAACCCAGTAATTTACTATGCATTTCCTCCGGCCAGGTCCTATGCTAAACATTTCTGATGCAGTATTTCATTCACCCTCATGAGTGTGGTACTAACGTATATCTCCATTTTACAGTGGAGGAAACCCATTGAGAGGCCAAGAAACTGCATCAGGTAAATAATTCCCACCAAGCCTATTCTTCCATTCACATCAACATCCATAAAATATAAATTTCTTCTTTTAGGCTGGGCACGGTGGCTAATGCCTGTAATCTCAGCACTTTGGGAGGCCGAAGTGGGAGGATCGCAAGGTCAAGAAATTGAGACCATCCTGGTCAACATGGTGAAACCCCATCTCTACTAAAAATACAAAAATCAGCTGGGCATGGTGGCATGTACCATGTAGTAGTGCCAGCTACTCGGGAAGCTGAGGCAGGAGAATAGCTTGAACCTGGGAGACGGAGTTTGCAGTGAGCTGAGAACATGCCACTGTGACAGAGTGAGGCTCTGTCTCAAAAAAAAAAAAAAAAAATCCCCTTTATTCTTTGTTTCCCAACTAATTCCAGGCACTTCCTTTTTGCTTCTGCCTTCCATTTCCCTGGTTCCTTATCCACAAAGCATCTCATGTATCCCCCATCCTGATTTCCAGGCCATTTTCTACGATGCAGGGAAAGCAACAAAATCAAATGAGGGATTTCAGAAGGTGTCCTTCCAAAAAGCAGAATGCCTTTCTATCTTCGAGAGTGAAAATGGAGCCACCATTTTCTTACCTCTGCCCAGGAATTAAGTTTCAATTCAAGATTCCAAATTAGCATACAAGATTTCAGAGTCTGTCCTGCTTGCTTGCTGGGGAGTACCAGTCAGCTACAAAAACACTTGGTCAACGCTGGGAACTGCCTTCAACAGTAAGGTGGGCCTTGATATTCCACTTCCATTCTCCCAGGCTCCCCTGTCACCTCAGATGGATCTATCCATCCATCTATTTATTTTTTACTACTCTCTAGATAAAAATATTTTTATCTTATTTTATATCATATTCTAGAAGCTAGCAAAGGCCCAAATACCAAAAACCAAACTTCACAGATGCCCAATCAACATTTTTCTACCCTCGTAAAACTAAAGATTTGTAATATTAATTTATGATGAACAGCTAAGAAACTGGATCTTAAGAAAGCTCTTGGCCAGGCGTGGTTGCTCACGCCTGTAATCCCAGCACTTTGGGAGGCCGAGGCAGGTAGATCACGAGGTCAGGAGATCAAGGCCATTCTGGCCAACATAGTGAAACCCCGTCTCTACTAAAATACAAAAATTAGCTGGGAGTGGGGGCACGCAACTGTAGTCCCAGCTACTTGGCAGGCTGAGGCAGAAGAGTTACTTGAACCCAGAAGATGGAGGTTGCAGTAAGCCACTGCACTCCAGCCTGGCACCTGGTAACAGAGCGAGAAACTGTCTCAAAAAAAAAAAAAAGAAAGAAAGCTCTTAAAGCAGACATATTTTTGGGGTTTTTTTGCACCAAATAAATACTTACCTTACTCATTGTATTAATACTATTAGTAATTAGGATTTAAAGGAAGGCAGGTACTTTTATAGCAACCAAATCTTTAAGAAAAAATCCATATTTCAGAATCTTTTTAGCTGTTTTTTAAATCTCCCTTTTGGTTACATAAGAAATACACGGTTGTTGCAGAATATTTGGAAAGCACAAAAAAGTAAATAAAAGGAGTCAGAAAACATTTTATAACCTCACCAATCAAGACAACCACTGTCTCTATTTTGGCATAGTTGCTTCCAGACCCTAGGCTTTGTCCTGCCATCGTGAGCCACCCAGATTTAACCTTAGAGTTTGTTCTCAGCCAAAGGAATGAAATCATCCATGTGAATGGCATCATGGGGAATGGAGGGACCACCCAAGTGAGATACATAAGCGATGCTGTAGTGTAAGAATACAAGTGGTGGTAGACAGTCTGAAACCTGGGACGGACATCTCTCCCCTAAAGGGGCAGTGGCTTCCCAAGACCCATTGGACTGTGGCTCTGGATGACTGAAGACCCCAATTTGTCTCAACCTTTATACAGGCAAATAAAGAAATTAATTTTCACTCTTCTGGCATACGCCAACTGTTGGAAGAGGGCAAATAAATTCAAAATATAGCTTACATTTTTCTACACATTGTCCTCAAAGTAGATATAAAACAACCAAAAGTCAATAATGTTCTCACTAAATCAGTAATTACTGTGTTCTACACAAACCTGTATTTTTCTAGTTGTTAAACAAGTTTCTCCACAAAGGATCACAGCTATCACACCACCTTGATGAAATGCTATCCTATTAGAGAGGTCAGTTTTTTTTCCATCTATGCTTCCTTGTGGTTTTACTTTGGTCTTTATGGAGATGAGGTTTAACTAGTAATTCGATAAAATTATTTTTGCGACTTTCCATTTTCCACAACAATTCCTCTAAAATTCTCAAAAGAATACCTCAGCTTAAGCCTTCATGTCTTTGTTTTCATCTGACCTTTATTTTCTACCTAGCAGTTATCTGAAAGGCCAGGTATTTAACTATGGTTTTCTAAATTCCCTTTCTAAATCAAGATATGGTTTTTAAGAAGTTTATGATAATAAGACACTTAAAAGTTCTTTTACATTTAAGAACTTTGGGAAAATGAGCATGGAATTCTCTATGTAATTCAGACTTGAAACAAAAATATAATATTTACCAACTGTGACAAAGGTTTCTTCTTCTGCCACTCTGGGAGAGGAATCATAAAAAAATATTTAAATCACTTAATAAGGGAGTTCCATGTATTATTGGGAAGGTAACACACATAAACATATGTATCACACTATACAGATATACATATGAAGCTGCTTTTCCCAGAAAATATCTACAGTATCCTGGGAGTGGTGGCTTACACCTGTTATCTCAACAATTTGGGAGGCTGAGTTGGGAGAATAGAATAGCTTGAGTCCAGGAGTTTGAGACCAGCCTGGACAACATGGTGAGACCCCGTTTCTACAAATAAAAAATCAGCTGGGCTTGGTGGTGCATGCCTGTGGTTCCAGCTGCCCACGAGGCTGAGCTGGGAGGATCCCTTGAGCCCCGGTGGTCGAGGCTGCAGTAAGCTACGATTGTGCCACTTCACTCCAGCTTGGGCAAGAGAGCGAGACCCTACATCAAAAAATAAATAAATAAACAAATAGGAAAATCTCTACAATTTAACTTTGACTTTAAAACATCAAAACGACTTTAGTAAATGCCCAGATCTAAAAAAGAAATAATATATTGTGCAGTTTCCTACTTCCTAGGGGGAAGGAAACGGCCGGGCAAACACACTAAACACACTGTTACGGTTGTGGGGTGGAGGTGTATTAAAGTGACTTCACTAAATACCAGAAGATACAAAGGGCTCTGACTTCTTGTGAACATTCTTTCCCCAGACCAAACAAGTCAGTCGTCTGAATCGTTTTTTCATATCCTGTAGCTGTCAAACACTCTTCCTTGACATGAATCCAAAGCTGTAATTTTCTACATGTGCCACTCTTTTTTTGGAGGAGGTGTGTGGTTTTTATGTTTGTCTACATTCCTTGCAAATGCTCCTTCTGATGCGATGTTTCACAAAATACTTATTATACTGATCCCTAATGGAGGAGGGAACAGTACACACACATACACACACGTGTGTATATCTGTATCTATAACAATGTCTAAGGAGCTTTGGATTTTTTAAACAGGTATTGTTAATTGATTTATAAATTTAATCAACCTCTGAGTCCCCAAGTTATGGTTTTGAGTTCCTCAGATACATATAATTCTCAAATCTACTTTACTGCCTCAAATTTGGGCTCCTACATCCAACTACCCGACATTTCCATCTGGATACTCAGGATCATCCAAAACTTAACATGACCAGGACTGAAATCATCAGCATCTCTAAATTGCTCCTGGTCCTGCATTTTCTTGGCCAACAAAGTTTCTAACTTGGGAAATCCTTCTAAATACCCACCTCTCGTCACCACTATATGCAATTACTGCTAACCAAGTACTGCCAATTTTACCTCCTAGAATTCATCACTTCCTCTATTCCTGCCAGCCTTGTCCTAATGTAGGTCTCCATTAACCTTTGCCTAGATTCTGCAACAGCTTTCTGTCTGTGGAGCTCTGCTTCTCAAATATATCCTAAATTTGGTGCCAAATCACTCCATCTAAAAGGCAGGTGGTGAGTTCATGCTCAGTTTAAATTGTGGCCTACAGATACAAATGCAATGTTAGCTCTATTTCCAAACCTTGGTATGACCAAGCATTTCCTCCATGACTGCCAGTTTACATTTTTACAGTCATTTCTTACAAATGCCTTTTCAGCAACTCAATTGCATGCAGTTAATACCCCAAACACTGCCCACCCCAGTTGTTTCTCAGTCTGTGCCTGAGTTCATGTTGCCACCTCCTCCTGGAATCCTTTGCTAACACCTTGCTCACTCCTTAATTCCCTTCCCTCGCTTCCTGCACTGCATAATACCCATCCCAATTTTTCAAGCTCCATTAAGAAACCATTTTGGATCTCTGCAGCTGAGTCTGCTGCCATCCTTGCTCCTACTTCATTTTGCACAAACTATCTGCCACTATTTTATTATTATCTGCTTCCCTATCAGTTTCCCTTGCTGGGATGTAACTCATTGCCTCTTCATCTTTGTACATGCAGTGCCTGGCATACAGTAAGTGCTCAGTAAATGTCTCCTAGACCGTGAAACTGGAGCCACATCCTCCTGAGATGCTGGGGCTGCCTATGCCTTGCCAGGTGCAATGTGCATTCTTGCAGAAGGCGCCCAGGGATAAGAGCAAAGGTGGATACAAGGAGAATTGTGTCTTCTGACTCCTTGCAAGCTCTAAAAACAATTTGGGACTTTAGGAGTTATATTTTCATGCACTTAACCAAACATAAATACTTAACTAGTTGATATCAGCAGAAGAAAGGAAGTTAGAGAAAGAAAAATAGTAAGAGTTCAGGACCAACTGAAATATTCAGGTAAAAGGCTGATACGGAAACATAACGATGTAATACTTGACCCTAACCTTGTAAGGCTGATTTTCGTGATGTACAGGTGGCTCAAATGTGACTCTCAACTGCTTTGGTTATCTTTCAAAATGAGAATGTTCAAAAACAAAATAATGAAAAAGTAATTGTTCTTGTTAGCTATACAAAAAAGGGGAAGAATGGGAAGCAGATTCCAGTACTGTTTCATTCAACTGACATTTCTGGAGTCTAGATGATAACAATAGATTTGGACAATGGCAACAGCCCCATTCCAAGGGAAAAGGCAGGAGTGAGGAAGGGACAGGCTTTAATCACAGCAGGAGGAAGAGGGCAGGCAGGTGGAATTGTGGGAGCCATGGCTCTACTGTCTGCCACACTGAATTGTGCCTCCCTGTGAACCCCATTTCACTTCTGTGAGAGCCTGCCCATACCACACAACTAGGGCACATGGAAGTACAGGCAGGGTATCCACTAAGGCTGGGCAGTTGCTATGATTCCACTTCATTCAATGCAGCAAACATTTACTAGGCTCTTTCATGTATCAGAAATATAACTCCAAGGTTGGGAAGTGGGAATAAAAAACTGGGCAGAGTTCCTGAGCTCTAGGAATTTATAATTTAATGAACAAAGGAGAATAATGCTATCTGGCCAGATTAACTGTCTGGCTACCATAAAGACAGCCAGAGAATGCCTTGACTAAGAAAAGGGTGAAGGATGGAAAGGAAGAGAGATGAAATTTCCATCACATGTATTTGATGAACAGTTTAAATAGAGACATGAATATAAGTGAAAAATTAGTGAGCATAATTTGTGCCAACAAGTGATTCCTTGTTTGCACTGAATTTCATAAATGCAGCTGACTGTACTATCTGCTCTCAAATGCAAAGAGTTATTTATCAATGTGCCATTCTGCAGGCAGGATAAAATGCAATACTTTGGAGGCTAAATTAAGAACGTTTACTTAATATCATATACTAGTTACATAGCTTCTAAAAAGCTACAAAATTTAAAAGCTACAGAAAATTAAAACAGAGCTACAAAATGTACAGCAGTTTTCAGAGGAAGAGAGTAGACATGAATACTCAGACTTTGTAAGATAAACTGCTGAGTGCAGACTTGCTTTAGCATCATTTTTGTCTAATTAGTAACAAATCAATTTATGGTATGACTAGAAGGAAGAACTGAAAAGCAGCTGCAGTTTTACACCGTAGTCAGCCCTGTGAGGAAGAAAGAACCCAGGGAGTCCCTATTGCTGGAATCCCACAGAAGTTTAGTCGGATGCCTGAGTTGTTTTGAAGATTAAATAAGATATCCTGCAGAAAGTGCAGCTCAAATTGCCTGGGACTTAACATTTGTTATGTAAAAGCAATTTCTTATTTCCTACCCTTTTACTTTCTAAATCAAACTACACAGAATAGGCCTGGAACAAAAAATTCATTATGTATGGTGAGTCAAGGAATGGCTTGTTTTTAAAGGTCTTATAGTGTTGTTATTTGACCTCTCAAAGAATGTTTATGTAATACTTTGATAATAATGAAAATTAAGAAAAGATAATAAGCTGCGAAGTATATTTTAATCTTCTGGAAAACAGCTAGCATCACAGTGCATGAAAGTAAACAAGGCATTATCCTAGACCTTAAGAGATTTACCATCTAGTATTAAATAGCTATTGTCTGGCAGGCAGAGGAAAGAATATGTAACCCGAAATCAGAAGATCTGGGTTTGATTCCAGATTCTGTCATTTATTAGCTGTATAATCTAGGGTAAGTTACCTAAGCTCTCTGAGCTTCTGTGTCTTCATCTTTAAAGTAAGAGTGATAACATCAACTACACAGGAAGTGGTTAGTGGTTAGTAAACAAAATAATTCTTGTGAAAGTCCCTGGGTACAGGGCTTCACACAGAGCTGGCCCGTAATAAACATCGGTTCACTCTGAATTTTTGTGAGCTGCATGGAATTTTACTGGTAACTCCAGGTGATAAGAGTAAACACTTACTTTCATGCAATGTATAAAAACAGAAGTAAAAACATAACTTGAGCATTATTCTATACAAAATGTAGACAGCCCAGACAAAACAGACAAAAACGGGGTAAAATTATTCCCATTGTAAAACATTCCTCATTCTACAGAAAGATATTTCACCACAAGATTCTCTTGGGTTTCATGCTCTTCCACTGTGTGTGTGTGCGTGTGTGTGTGTGTGTGTGTGTGTGTGTGTGTGTGTATGCATACATATGAACATATGCATACAGTGACATCCATCTTTTCACACCTTCATTATTTAACAGATCACCAATAAATGGTGTTAAATTTAACCTCCACAACCCTTAGTAAGTAAAAAGGAAGAAAAATCTCATTTTTGAATCCATGTCTTCATTACTCCTTTGTTCGCTGCCCACTCACTTCACCTTTTCACTAATTCAAGCCAGGGCAAGAAAGGGGAAATGCAAGGCACGCTCTCACAGGCAGGCCGGGCTGCGCTCACTCCATTTATTCTTCTCTCCCTATTCCCGCTACTAAGCTTATTGGCCCTGCTCTGAGAACTCTAAAGATGGCAATCCTCCTAAGTTGCTCTGGGGTGATAATGCAATTAGGTTATGATGGAACAATGGCACGTGGGATGGTGGGGCATGGTTCTCACTGGAACCATGAGCGGAAAGAATGAGGTCCTCTCTCTGGGAACTATGGCTTAGAGCTGGGCAGCCGAAGTAACGTGCTGCCCCTTTAAGATTGGTGCCCTGAACCTTACCTGAATCAATAGAAGGCTTATTTATTCACCTTGTGTCAACACACACTAACCTCTGTTCCAGAGAAAGACAAAAAAATAATAATAATAATCTGTTCTAAAAGCACTTAGCTGGTTACTTTATGTCCTAGCCACTCCAGGAGTTTCCCAGACTGTAACAGCATTCTCACTAGAAATGGTCTCCTTTGACTTCATTCCTGTGCCTTTTTTGGCTGAGAAGCCAGCAGGAGTGATGTAGTGTAAAAGGAGGCCCGGGAAAATTGTCTAGTCTTTACTTTGGTTCTGCAACTTATTTAGCTGTGAAACAAGCCTTTTAACCTGTTTGCGTTTCGAATGAGGAAAGCAAGAGATTTGCATTATACGGTTTTAACAATTCCCTCCAGTCCCCAAACCTCTGTGATTCTATGGGAAACAATGCAAAATTTTGAAGCTAAGATTTCTGTTATTAAATTGGAACAAATTAAAATAAGCAAATTAAATATATGATTTAGGATGACAGAGAAATAATATAAATTCAAAGAAAATGGTGAAGAAAAGGTTTGAGAGATATAAAACCAGAAATCAGTAAATTAAAAAACTGTAAAACTGATAAAACTAAGAGTTGGATCTTTAAAACAATAAAAGATTAAAACTTCTGGCTGGGCTCGGTGGCTCAAGCCCATAATCCCAGCCCTTTGGGAGGCCAAGGCAGGTGGATCACCTGAGGTCAGAAGTTTGAGACCAGCCTGGCCAACATGGTGACACCTCATCTCTAGTAAAATGCAAAAAAATTAGCCAGGCATGGTAAAATACAAAAAAATTAGCCAGGCATTGTGGCACATGCCTGTAGTCCCAGCTAATCAGGAGGCTGAGGCAGGAGAATTGCTTGAACCTTGGAGGCAGAGGTTGCAGTGAGCCAAGACTGTGCCACTGCACTCCAGCCTAGGAGACAGAGCGAAATTTCGTCTGGAAAAAAAAAAAAAAGTAAAGATGAAAACTTCTGCCAAAGGTCTAATACACTACTTTGGGAATAAAAAAGGAGACATAACCATAGATATAAATGAAGAACTATATATATATACATATACACAAATATATATATATATATACACACATATATACACATACATATACACACATATTCTATGTTAGCAAATTTGAAAATTTTTTTTAAAATAAGCTTATAGAAAACTATTACCAAATAACTAAAAAAAATTTTGATGTCACATTATACCAGTAATTATGGATGAAATTGTAGCAATTAAAAAATATAACAATTTCCCCAAAGCCACAAGTGTCAAATTATTTTATAAGCAAATGTTAAGAAACAAATACTTTTATATTACTCAAGTTATTGTGGAGAATAGAAAAAGATGGAAAAATTCCCAATTCACTTAATAAAATTCAGATATCCTTGATGCAAAAAGCAGAAAAAGACAGTGCCAAAAACAAACAAAGCATAAACCTATAATCTGATATTACTAAGAAGCACAGGTGCAGAAATCTTAAATAAAATATTAGTAAATCCAGTGTAAAGAGAATTCAAACTCAGGGGACACATTACTGTGTGCAGGTGTGTGTAGGTAATAAGATTATCTATCTAGAAAATATAAGAGAATCATAAAAACCTGTAAAACCTAACAAAGATAGATAAGGTAGTTATACAAATAAAAATCAACCGCTTTCCTACCTAGCAGCAAA
>NW_016107423.1:204601-215551 GCF_001604975.1 Cebus imitator | reverse complement strand
TATATAAAGAAATAAAAATAAACAAGTATATTCTAGGTAGACCATGAATGGCTAGCTTTGGTTAAGTAATTCTCTCCAAAAACAATATTTGCTTAAAAAATGTACTTTAAAAATAGAGAAAATATCTGTTCTCTCCAAGTTAATATATAAATCAGGTGGATTTCCAGTAAAAATTCCAATAGGACTTTTCTGGGAGCTTCACAATATAATTCTAAAACAATTAGAGACATCTAAATGGGATTAGTCTAATCAAGGGATCAAAGTTAACATCACCAGTACTGGCACAAACCAACATTCTGTTTGATATGATCTTATAAAGACACAACATCGTTGATATTCCTGCCAAAAATGCCAAAGTTGAATTTAATCACAAGAAAATATCAGACAAACCCAAAATGGGGAACATTCTATAACTGGCCTGTAGTCTTTCAAAAGGTCAAGGTCAAGAAAGACAGATAATGAGGACGTCCTGTTCCACAATAAAAGAGACTAATGAGACAATATGACTAAATGAAATGTGTGATCTTGGATTGGATCCTGGACTTGGAGAATTGAAAGGAATGTGGTGGTAGCAATGGTATAAATATCTATACAGGACGTTATCGGGGCAACTGACAAAATTTTGAATATGGACTGTGATCAGATGTTAAATTTTCTAAACTTTTTCTAATTTGGAAAATATATTGCAGAAACAGAATATCCTTGACCTTAGGAAATATACATTGAAGTATTAATATTTAGAGCATCTGCATTGCAGCTGTATCCACAACTGACTCAAATAGCTAAAAAAAAAAAAAAAGTATAAAGACTGCATGTGAGCATGCATCTGTCTATGTGCAGACAGAGAAACAGAAAGGGAAGGAGGATGAAAGAGTGATAGTGTGAATGATGAAACAATAGGGCAAAAGGTAAATAATTGGTGAATCTGGGAAAAGGGTATAGGGAAGTTCCTTGTAACATTCTTACAAATTGTAAGTTTATAATTATATCAAAGTTACAACACGTACACACATATATATATAATATGTACATACACACACATACATATCTATAAAATAAGAGTGGCTTATACTCCTAGGGATAAAAATATGTTTTTGTTTTTTGTTTTTGTTTTTGAGGCAGAGTCTTGCTCTGTCACCAGGCACCAGGCTGGAGTGCAGTGGCGCAATCTCGGCTCACTGCAACCTCCGCCTCCCAGGTTCAAGCAATTCTCCTGCCTCAGCCTCCCGAGTAGCTGGGACTACAGGCGCGTGCCACCACGTCCAGCTAATTTTTGTATTTTTTAAATAGAGACAGGGTTTAACCATGTTGGCCAGGATGGCCTGAATCTCTTGACCTCGTGATCCGCCTGCCTCAGCCTCCCAAAGTGCTGGAAGAAAATATGTTTTAATAGCATAATTAAGACAAGATGGCAACATAAATAATCAGAAAGGTTAACAGAAAGGAAAGTGCTGAAACAGATATTACTAAGAATTCAGAATATGATAAAGTTAAAATTCCAAGTTCATAAGGAAAGTCAATCTTGGTGGTAGAGAAAGATTTTCAAAGCATGGCTACGAAGACAGAAACCATGAAGAAAAAGATCAGTAGATTTGATCATGTACATAAAAAAGGTCTGACAATGAAAACGCCATTTACAATGTTAAAAGACAAAATAAGAAACATTCACAACATAAATGATGTACAGCAGGTTCATATTTCTTAAATTATAAAGGTTAACAACATAGTTGCTAGTATTGTTCCTGGAAAATTACAGATGCACAATACATAGAGATTTAATTAATAAGTGAACACCAACAGAAAAATAAGCTAAGGTCATGGACAAGTAATTTACCATCATACAAGAGATAAATGAATAATAACCTATAAACATATGAAAAATGTTCAGCCTTAATAAAAATCAAACGAATGCTAGTAAGAGATTTTTTCACTGACTGGATTACTAAAGATACAGATATATTTATTGATATCTTAAGATGTTCATGGACTCCCTTTGCCTTTTCTTGGCCAACCCATAGTCATCTGTTAGGTCTCCTTTTCCAAAACCTTTCCCTAATTATATTCTCTCATAGTACCTTGTACACATAGCTCTTCTCACTCATCACAGCTTACAATAATTATACCTGTAACTATTTGACGATGTCCCAGTTTGGAGTCTTCTGAAGCAGGGCTTGAGAAGAATTTGGGTGCAGGTAGTTTATTTGGGAGGTGATCCAAAGATACGAGAGTCAGGCAGTAGCGGATGAGACAGGGATGGGGGAAACCAATAAAAGATGCCTGCTGAGCAGTTTAGTCTGTGGGTGTTGGAGCTCACTCCTGCTGTGGTCCTCATGAGGACTGTGTGAACATGCCGCAAACTGCCCTACAGCAGGACTGGGGGCTGGGACATTTCATTTACCCACTTCACATACCAGCTCCCATCTCCACTGGTTGAGAGTTGCTTCTGGGATCCAATTATGCTTGAGCAAAATGAGCTTCTGGGGTATCATGAGGCAAAAATGTGGAGATGTTCTTTGGTGTGTGCTTGAGATATGAAGGAAGCGTGTTCACAGACTGACAAGGCGGGTGTGAGGCAGGCCAAACAGCAGTGGCTACTTATATCTCTCAGGGATCCTAGCTCAAAGTAGGGGCCCAAGAAATGTCTTTTAAAAAATCGCTTATAAAATATTGTATTTTATTTTATAATAGTATATATTTAAAATATTATATTTCCATAATCCTGTTGTTTAGTAAAAAAAAAAAGTGAATGTGTATGCACACACATTCAATATGTATTAAGTGTATAAAACAAACAGTACTGGAGAATTTACATAAAATAGAATGAAATCATTATCACTATTTTAGAAAGATTTTTTTTTTTTTCTGAGATGGAATCTCACTCTTATTGCCCAGGCTGGAATGCAGTCGTGTGATCTCAGCTCACTGCAACCTCCACCACCCAGATACAAGCAATTCTTCTGCCTTAGCCTCCCAATTATCTAGGATTACAGGTGCCTGCCACCATGCCCGGCTAATTTTTGTATTTTCAGTAGAGATGGGGTATCACCATCTTGGCCAGGCTGGTCTTAAGCTCCTGACCTCAAGATCCGCCTGCATCAGCCTCCCAAAGTGCTGGGATTGCGGGCATGAGCCACCACGCCTGGCCAGAAAGATAACTTTAATGGAAACATGGGTAAACAAGTGGTAGTAGTCAGAGAACTCCTTATGGTTCAGGCTTTGTGCTATATATTGCATTCTTAAACAATGCTGTTGCAAGCCTCTACTTCAGGCCTTCTCCATGCGTGTCACACCTGTGTTCTGCCATCACAGCACAGAGCAGCAGGGAGGCATCAGAGAGAGGCTGGATGCATGGAGACCAGTAACAAGGCAATGTGTAGCCTAGGATGACCTGAGATTGGGGCAAGGACAATACAGATGGAGAGAACTAAACAGATAAAAAAGTGACTTTATAATTAGGATACAAAACTAAATGACAGGCTTGGGGGGACTTTGGGGAGAAGCCATGCTATAAGAATGGAAAAGGTCAAAGATGACCCCAGGATTTCTAGGATTTCTGGCTTGAGAGATGAATGATGCTAAGTAAGACAGGAGGGGGAAAAAGTTTGGAAAATACAGATGAGTTCAGTTTAAACTACGTTGACTTCAAGATGCCTAAGAGACAAGATGTGGAAATATTCAGGAACATTTAGAGTTCGGAGTTCAGGAGAGAAAGAGCACTGTAGATTATGCAGGAATCATCAGCGTATGGCATACTGATGATAGCTGAAACCAAAGAAAACAGAAGATTGCCCCAAAGCAGAGCATTTAGAATAGGAAACAAGATTAGGGTAAACCCAGTAAACAGCAATATTTAAATTAAAAGGAGGCCAGACATGGTGGTTCATGCCTGTAACCCCAGCACTTTGGGAGGCTGAGGCGGGCAGATCACTTGAGGTCAGCAGTTCGAGACCAGCCTGGCCAATGTGGCAAAACCCCATCTCTACTAAAAATAAAAATATTAGCTGGGCGTGGTGGTGGGCACCTGTAATCCCAGTTATTTGGGAGGCTGAGGCAGGAGAATCACTTGAACCCAAGGTGGAGGATGTATTGGGCAAAGATAGCACTACTACACTCCAGCCTGGGTGACAGAGCAAGACTCTGTCTCAAAAATAAATAAATAAACAAACAAATAAATAATTAAAAAGAGAAAGAACAGCAACTAAATTAGAAGAAACTTAAAGGCAATCTTAGCTTGGAATTCAAGAGAGATTTTTCAAGGAAATGATTTTTAAAAACTCAAAGAAGGCCGGGCACAGTGGCTCATGACTGTAATCCCAGCACTTTGGGAGCCTGAGGTGGGTAGATCACTGGAGCTGAGGAGTTTAAAGCTAGCCTGGACAACAAGGGGAGACATCTGTTTCTACAAAAACTACGAAAAGATGAGCTGGGTGTGGTGATGTACTGGTGGTCCCAGCTACTTGGGAGGCTGAGGTGGGAGGATCACTTGAGCCCCGGAAGTTGAGGCTGTAGTGAGCCATGATCATGCCACTGTACTCCAGCCTGGACAATGGGAGTAAGATCCTGTCTCAGAAACAAAACACATATCTCAAAAAGTAAAATACCAGGTAGACGCACTGAGTATTGGAGTACCGTCCTTTCTGAACTAAGAGGGTATCCAAAAGAACATTCTACTAAACTGTAAGCTGCCTGAGGGTGGGAACTGTGCTCATCTTATCGACTCTAGGATAGCACAGTGCTAGGCCTAAAAAGTACTCAGTTTAATGAACGAAGACATTAACTTGAGCTGGCTTGTAATAACGCCAGAGCCTAAACCAAAAACATATGTCAGCTGGTTGAAATAAAATTCCCTTCTTTGGCTCCTACATTTAATAATGGTAGTGGCGAGAAGCCTCCTCTTGTTGTTTGGTCTTTCTCATAACGTCTCCTAGTCTTATTTCCTTCATCCTATTTTACTACCTTATTTATGTTCAGAGGAAAGATGTTCTTCCACTCAAATGGCTGTGACTCAAAGTGCCCAGTTAGCACCAGCCCACACTGTTAAGAAAGTAAGATTGTTTGACTCTTTAAATTCCAAGGCGATAGGAGTACAATGAAAATATTAATATTAAAGATAAAACAGAAAGAAATTAATCCTCAAAGTATTCTAAATTAGCTCTTCCTTCTTTTAATAAGTCTGCTCTCTCTTCTAAGCTAGCAGTGGAACTCTGTGGAACCTCTATCAGTAAGTTTATTTTTTTTTAACCTTCTGTCATATCACAAGTGACTTAAATAGCTTGTGGTTTAATGACAATCTTCCCTAAATTTAGTTCAGCTTTTGCAAAACTCCATCAAATAATATGTAAGGCATGAATTTGACAGTTCAAAGACAGCTCATGTTGCCTAAGTCAAATAATCAGTAATATAGATTTTTAAAAAATTTGGTTTACATAAAGAATTATGCTAACCATATTAAACCATCTTTATTACCTTTCTACTCATGTGAAATTCACAGTAAACAGCTCTCACAAAAGGTACCAAGAGTCATTTTTTTTCACCTTTTGCCCAGTATTTATATGGCAGTAAATATAACTACAGTGTGAAGAACCGAACAGAGAAATGAAAGGAAGAACAAATTCATCCCGAGGAGGAAACGTACGACCACAAAGATTGGTTTGGGTGTGACAGGATGCTTTTTGGACACGTCCCATTTTTCCCTAGTCTATTCTCTATCTTGTGATATGCCTGAGTTTGGGAAGGAGAGGCAAGCAGATTTCTGAAAATCTGAGTGTGGGTGCTTGCCTCCTACAATTCGAGTTCTCAAAAACACTCGTGGCTGTCTACTCTGGGTTAGATGAGCAGGAGATACATTTTTAGATTATGAAACTTTACAGTTAATGCGAAAAACTCTAGAAAAGTCATGGAAGAGAAGGAGCCTCTATGTTCTCCAAAATAAGCTTTGAGTGTTTAGAATTGTTTTTTGCTTTTTTCAACTTCCAAAATTTCAATTCTGTAGACAACTGCAGCTCATCCCACAGGGAAGTTTGGCAGATCAGTGTGTAGCAGTATTCCAGTTGGCCCAATGTAGCACAGAATTATGTGTTAAGCTATTAAAAATAAACTGAAGAATAGGATAGCTCATTTCTTTTCCTTCCATCAATATAAAGGGGAGGTATTTGGAAAGAGGAAAAACAATACGGTAAGACTGTGCATCTTTTGGAGAAAAAAAAAATGCATAGGGAATGCAACCTTTTAGCTGAGCTCTAGCTTCTTGTTGTTATTTCTTAGTAACTGCTAGTCTCCTCTTCCAGGGTAAACTGCATAGTTAGGCATAAACTGCTGAAACATTTTAGTGTACTGATCTGTACCTCTTCTTTGGAAACTGTGTTATTTTCAGTATAGAATTGCTTTTCCACTATGGTATAGGAAAAAAAAAAAATCTCTGTATACTTTTCACATTTTTTCTGCTTTTGCAAAAATGTTGTTTAGACTTAGGTCATGGCCTTCTTTCAAATATTTGGTGTTGACATTATACAAGGGACATCCTACTACAAATAAATGGCATTCACTTTAAAGTCTAAATTTATTTTCTGTTCCTTTTCTAATGGTACAGACCGCTTACCTTATTCTTCAAACAGTAATTCAGTTCCTATCATCTCACACGCTAGGAACAAACCAGCATATATTTGAAGATTTATTTCTATTTAGCAACCTGAGAAATGTCATTCCAGGCTTAATATGATTCAACTCCAACCCTTAAAATATTAAAGCTCTACTCCAATAGCAAATGGAAATGCCTGTGTGATGTCAGCCCCACATTTTACAATTTATAGACTAGATTCTTGACCTTTCAAAAGAAAAATGTTTGCCTATAGAACAAACACATAACTAAAATCAGCAAGTATTTATCAAATGACTATTTTCTACAAGGCCATGTGTTGAGGAAAGTGCATTAAGCTACTAAGGCATAGTTCCTGTCCTTAGGAATCTAAAACCTGTACTGGAAGATATGATATAAAAGTGTCAGCATATAAACAATGAAACAGGATTTCAGTGACACTTCACAAGATGTGAACGACGGTTCAAAGTGTCGAAAGGCTAGTAGAAGTTTTAAGATGAATCAGAGACAGTAGGTGCTTTATGAGTTGCAAAGTAAAAAAATGATTACTTCATTTTGGGATGTGCAGGAAAATATTAGTGGAAAAGACTAACCAGGATCTGGATGTCAAAGAATGGATAGGACTTATATTGGCAGAGAAACATGAACAGAACGTTCTGGAAGTGGCAATGTTGGAAGCTAAAGTATGGAGGTCAGAAAGGACTTTGGGCCATTCCAACTGCTCACCTTCTGTTCTCGCACTCTACCTCTTTATGTTAGTGATGAGGAAAATAGTATGTCTTTATTTAGCAAATAACTCAATATTCTTTTTGTATAACCAGATATACCAGAACGAAAATAAATCACTCCAAAATAGTAAGGTGCGTAAAGTAACGATACCACTGGCTGCCATTAAAGTTGCCTTAATTATAGCTGCTAGTTGCTCAGTATAAGAAATAGGCGTATTTAGAGAAAGAACATAGTCCTAAATTCAGAATGACATAGTAAATGTTGCCTACAATATCTGCTTACCAGTACCCTTCCTACCACCACCTCTGTGAGATGGCAGAACTGTCTGTAACTAAGAGGTTAGGCACTGATTTGGTAGAAAGCCAATGATTCCCACACTCATGGTGCTTCTCAAACTTTTATGTACATACAAATCAGTAGAGGAACTTGTTAAAATGCAAATTCTTTTTTTTTTTAAGTTGGGGGTGGGGCCCAAGATAAATACTTGTACTTATTTATTTTGAATAATGTCCACCTTCCCACTGGGATGTAAGCTCCAGGAGGGCAGGGAACTTTGCCTATTTTGTTCATTGATGTATCCCAAGCACCTAGAACAGTGTCTGGTTCCTGTCAGGTGCTTGATCATTATGTGTTGAGTGAGCAAATGGCATTACCTGAAAATTCCCACACTACATGCATAAGAATCTCAATTCCCACTTGGAGGTGAGAGTCTTGCTCAAGGGGACACTGCTGAGTCTTTGGAACTGAGAACGGTCTGCAGCAGGGATAGAGGTGTCCAGGTGTCCAGAGGACTGTACCAAATCCTTTTAGAGTCAGTGCCCTCCCCACGGGGCACAGCTCGCCTTGGGCTCCAGCCTTCACTTACCCAACACTAGCAGATGTTAGGATTGACGTGGCATGGATTTCAGCCCACAACCCAGCTTCCTGTGACTCTTCCTGTCTACCAGCTGTGATGCTCCTTAGTTCTTCATGCTTATAGCCTTGCGCCCCACCCCCATCTCACCAAGTCTTCATCCAAATTCTGCTTTCATGAAAACCCTGTGTGATCTGGCTTAAGACTTGGAATTTCATATTATTCTGGTTGTCGGTCTTCTAAGCTTTGGCAGAGTTGCAATAATTAGGCACTGACTTGGCATCTAGCCCTGAATCACACTGTTACCAGTAAACTCCTAAATATCGTGAGTCTTGGACCTACCACTAATGTCACAGGGTTTTTGCACAATTGTATAACTCTCTGTAAGGCCTATACCTACCTCTTTATAATGTCTCTTTTCATACTCAATTAAATTTTTTTCTGGGTATTTTACATTCATTTTCTTTGCTCACTTTTGTATTAGGCTGTTTCTATATTGTACTGGTTTATGGTTTTAAAACATATTCTGGATTCTAATTATTTATCAATTATACACAATGCAAATATCTTCTTCCATGATGTTGCTTAACATTTCATCTTGAACAGACACTTAATTCGAATGCAGTCAGGCTTGTCAATTATGATCGTCCTTTCTATATCCTGATAAATCTTCCTATGAGATTTTGAAGATATTTTTCTTATGCTTTTGTTGTTCCCACTGTAAATCAAAAATAAAATCCTAAGCCTCTTGACTTACCAGACCACCTCTGGGGCAAAGGAAACATGAACAACTGAATTCCTGAACATGATGGGAAGGGGGCTGGGGCTGGTCATGCTTCCATATACCCTCGTTCTTTGCAGTTTAGGCACAACTGACCAGCATTAAAATTAAAATAGAGATTGTAAGACTGACAAAATGGACTCTTCGGCAATCAGATACCAAATTCCAAAGGGACTCTAGTAGAGCATCGCATGACAGAAAGCAGACCCTCAAGAAAGTAAAAATATTTTTACCACAAAACATATGTCTTTGCTATATTTTAAAATGGTCCTGCAAAGCCATCCTTTTTTGGGGAAATTCTGCATCTGTAGAGAACTTCCATTAACGCAGCTATGCCTTTTGTAGAATTGCCATTAATGTAGCTATGCCTTTTGTGGATCTAGGAGAAATTAACCAAGAGTCTGACACCTGTTAAAGTCTGAAAAAAAGACATTTACCATCTAATTCTCCCTGAAGCCTGCTACCTGGAGGCTTCATCCACACAGCAAGAACCTTGGCTTCCACAACCCCCCTTATCTTAACTCCAGCATTTCTTTCTATTGACTTTAAGCCTTTACCTTAGCCCTTAACATTTTCAACCAATAGCCAATCAGAAAATCTCTGAATTCACCTGTGCCATGTGCCCAGCCCAACTCTCCAGGCAGAACCAACATATACCTTACATGTATTGATTTATGTCTTTGCCTGTAACCTCAGTTTCCCTAAAATGTATAAAACCAAACATACCTGACCACTCGGGCTCACTTTCTCAGGATCCCCTGAAACTGTTCCTTGGGCCACAGTCAGTCCTATTAGCTCAGAATAATCCTCTTTAAATATTTTACAGTTTTGCTTTTTTGTCAATACCATTTAGTTTTTTAAGCCATGTGGAATGTATTTTTTGTATGTGGTATGAGGTTAAAAAATACAAACACACAGACACATTTTTTCATATCAAAAACCAAATGTCCTAGCACGATTACTGAACACCAATCATTTCCCCTACTTGACCTGCAATGTCAGTATCAAGTACCATATATCAGGTTTCCGTATATGCATGAATATACTCTCTGCTTTCTATTTTGTTTGGTTTATGCTTCTATCTCTGCACCAACACTACTATAACTAAATTAGTATGTCTTTAAAATATGTTTTGATACAGAGTAAGCTTCTCTAGATAGGTCTTCACATAAGTTTTGGTCTTTCTTTTCGGTGCTTTCCCTATAAATTTTAGGATCAGCTTGTAAAATTCCACACTCTCACACACCCACAGAAAACCTACCTGGAGTTTGACTGGAATTGTATTGAGTTTCAAAATCAATTTGGTGAAAACTGACTTTGCTATTGAATCATTCTAAGAGTAGTATGTATCTTTCTTTTTATTTGCATCTTAGTTTATGTTCTTCAGTAATATTTTTTATAATTTTCTCCATAAGGACTTGAATATCTTTTAGACTTACCGTATTAATTCTAAAAATGTGTTTACTTTCTATCTCTCTTCACTTGAATGTAAACACAGAGACTGCATAGAAAAGCACCTGGTTTCTGGCAGAAATGGTATGAGCCAAGCACAACGTTAGGAGCCATGTAATATAATAAGCTGAATATACCTGATGAATGTAAAAAAATTAAGGAATCCTTCCTCTAACGGGTCAGTAGCATCTCTCAGCTGGATGACTGCAGGACAGTCCCGTCTGATCTCCCTGCCTCTCATCTTGCAACTTTTCAACCCATTCCTCCTACTTTGACAAAAGTGATCTTTTAAAAACATAAATATGATCACACTCTTCTTACAAAACCTTTAGTGGCACCCCTTTGTCCTTAGAATAAAGTCCAAACTCCTTGCCAAGGCTTCCAAGAACCTGGTATCCTGGCCTGGCATGCCCCTCCAGCTTCAGCTCAGAGCCAGCTCCATGCTGAGTCTCAGCCAGCTTCTTATATGACCTTGAATATGGCATGGTGGTGGCTTATGGACTTTTCTAAATGCTGTTCCTTTTGCCTTAGACATCTTCT
>NW_016107423.1:196151-204363 GCF_001604975.1 Cebus imitator | reverse complement strand
TTCACCATGTTGACCAGGATGGTCTCGATCTCTTGACCTCGTGATCCACCCGCCTCGGCCTCCCAAAGTGCTGGGATTATAGGCTTGAGCCACCGCGCCCGGCCTCTTGGCCTGTTTCTATTTGTCCTTTAGATTTCTTTTCGGACATCACTCACAGGAGAAATCTTTCCTAACACTACAAGTCTGGGTTAATTGCTTTTCCTATGTATTCTCTTACTGTGCTTATAGGGAATTGCCTGTTTTTTTGTCTTTGATCCCTTAGACTGTAAAGCCCATGAATGTAGGAACTATGTCTCTCTTATTCACCACAGACTCTCTGGTGCCTAGCACAGTGCCTGGCATTTACTAAGCAGGATCTCAGCAGACAGAAATAAATGGATGTATAAGCACTATCTATTGTGTCCAGACAGAATCCAGTAATATTATATCTTATAGATTAGATGCCTAGTGTTCAGGCATTCAGATACAGCCTGTTGGACATATGTAGCCCATCTGAGATCTTTGGAAACATTTTTTAACCTAATTACCTAAATACTTTAAATGATAGGCCAAATGGGGTTTCACCATCTGTCCCTCATAGCACTGTGAAATTCACTGCCACCGGGTGTCACCCAGGTAGGTAGGGAGTAATTTGTAACTATTATTGATGCTTCATGTAATTAATTACTTAATTTTAAGCTGATCAAGTTTAATTCCACTAACAAACTGGAAGATCAACAAAAAGCAATTGAAAGGAAAAAAAATAGGTATGAAAAAATTGTGGGCAGACTTTTTCCCTGAGGCAGCCCAGAACGTGGAGAATTGTAGCAGTCATGCTGATGCACACTGAGATGAAATAATGCAGGTTGGGCAGGATTGTTTGATTATAACTAAATCAGCAGTATTAAGAAAGAATCTGTCAGCAGAGGTCAGACGGATTCAGAGAGGCAAAACCAGTCACTGTGTCCATATAAACCAGAGAAGGGAGGACTAAAGCTCGGGACTTGAGTCATCAGGCTACCCACACCTGGATTTCTGTTCCCATGGCCCACAACTGAGAGAAAAAAAAAAAGGGAGGAAGGACGGAGGGAAGGAAGAAAAACACAATCCTGCAGTCTTAGTTTCTGTTCATTTTATGACAATTTTGCTTTGTGGTTTTTGGATAACACCACCTTATAACCAAAAAGCCCCATCTGTCAAGATTGGTCATAGATTTTTAACTTCATATATTAACCATAAATAAATCTGTGTTGACATTTATAGATATTCAGAATGTCTATCATCTTAACTTAGATGCTCATCACATAATGATCTTTATGACCTGCCTCATGATAATGAGAAAATGGAACTATAAAGATTAGTTAAGTGTAATATATCTGTCTAGACAGTGGAAATCTATTCTGGCTCTCCAAAATGAAGGTGTAGATCAGCGACTGAAATATGAGCATTCAGATGCTTGTGAAAATACAAATTCCGGAGCCATAACCCTAGAGATGCTGAATCTGCAGAACCAGGCTGGGGCCTAGGAATCTGCATTTTAGCAAGCATTTCCCCAGGGGGATTTTTACTCAGCAAGTTTGTTGATAGGAACAATCATATAAGATCAATACCTACTAACATGTAAATGTGGAGATTATTAAATGAGAAAACATCGGCTATAAAACAGCGTGTATGGTCTAATCTCAGCTTTAAAATACCTAGATAGGGCCAGGCGCAGTGGCTCACGTCTGTAATCCCAGCACTTTGGGAGGCTGAGGCCAGCGGATCACCTGAGGTCAGGAATTCGAGACCAGCTTGACCAACATGGATAAACCCCGTCTCTACTAAAAACACAAAATTAGCTGGGCATGGTGGCACATGCCTATAATCCCAGCTAGCTGGGAGGCTGAGGCAGGAGACTCACTTGAGCCCGGGAGGGGGAGGTTGCGGTGAGCTGAGATTGTACCATTGCACTCCAGACTCGGCAACAAGAGCGAAACTCTGTCTCAAAAAAACAAACAAACAAAAAAAAACAAACAAACAAAACAAACCTAGATAGGGAGATATATAGCAAAACAGATAAATACAGGGATGGACAGAAAAAGGTGGGAAGGATAGGCACAAGGTAATACCAATAAACTGTTGTAGGATTACAATAGTTTTCAGATTTGCTTCCATGTATTTTCTAATTGTCTGCAGTACATTTACACTGATCTCAGACTAATAAATAGGTATTAACATTTAAAAAAGAAATATTTATGGAGTTCCTAATGTACAGTGAGCATTAGGGCTACAAAGTAGAATCAGGCCATGATTCTACTTTGAAAACCTCAGTCCCTAAAGGGAAATGGACACTTTCCCAGTGTAGAGGCACAGCAGGAAAAGATCTGTGGTGTCCACCTGGATGCAGCGGTACGGGAAGCCTGAGGACTTGAACCTTCACTCTCCCTGAGGCCGCCCAGCTGTAGCGCTGAACATTATAGCAGCACTCTTATCTGGCTGGACCAGAGCTGGGAAAGGCTGGAAAAATACCGGTTATAATGGGGATGGGGAATGATTTGCCCTCTGAAACATTGTTTATGTTTTTCTGTTAAAGAACCAAAAAAAAAAAAAAAAAACCACAACAACAGGAAAACCCAAACCAATACAAACCACAACACTAAAGACAAAGAAATAACATGAAAACAAAGACCTTCACTAAGCGGGATGGGACCTCCCTATGGAAAGACGAAGAGCAGATGCTTGGTAGAGTGCTGCACATGCATTTGTGTCATCTCTCCCTTTCTGCTCATGGTTATTTTGTTATGATTATAGGCACGTGCCTACAATCCCAGCTAGTCGGGAGGCTGAGGCAGGAGACTCGCTTGAACCCAGGAAGGGGAGGTTGCGGGTGAGCTGAGGTTGCGCCATTGCACTCCAGACTGGGCGACAAGAGGGAAGGTAACTCTGCCTCAAAAAAGATACCTAGATAGGGAGATACATAGCAAAACAGACAAATACAGAGATGGATAGAAAAAGTTTGTAAGGATGTACACTAAGTGCCCATCTAATTCAGTTTTCTGCTGAGTTTGATCATACCCATCCTTCAAGCTCAGCTAGTTCCTTCCAACCCACCAGTGTCCACTAACCCTTCAGTCGTGTAGCATCCCCATCCCTTAAGCACACAGTATTTGATCTGATACACATTTGCAAAATTTCATGTTTGGTATGAGTGATTCATTTCTTAGATTATATAAGTTGTCATGTAAATTTTTCGTGTTTTTGGGGGGCTTAATTCTTTTGTTTTATTTTGTTTTGAGACAGGGTCTTACTCTGTCACCCAGGCTGGAATCTAGTGGCACAATCATGGCTCACTATAGCCTCGAACATATGAGCTCAGGCAATCCTCCTGCCTTAGCCTCCCAAGTAGCTGGGACTACAGGAACACACCGCATCTGGCTACTTTTTAAATTTTTGTAGAGACAGGGTCTTGCTGTGTTGCCTAGGCTGGTCTTGAATTCTTGGCCTCCTCTTACCTCCTGAAGTGCTAGGATTACAGGTGTAAGGCACCACATCTACCATGGGAATCTTTGGTCACTAAGAACAATTTTAGGCATGTACATATTAGGCATACTATACACACTTTTCAGTAAATTATGTTGAACAAAAATACTTCTCATTTTTAAGATAGCTTAACACTAGATAATAAACCTTCTGGCCACACCAAAATGGTTGCTTTTATTAATAAACACCAATTTAATTTTCTAACTAGTTAATTTTTTCAGCATTGCCACTTTATCCTGATGCATTCATATGTTTTATTTTAAACTCGACAGTAGACAAATACTGACCAAATGCCCAAATTCTGTGCTTCTAAAAGTAAGTTTAGAAATAATTCATTTCCTCCATATCTAGCAGACTAGAACTACTAAATGTTTTAACACATGTGACTAACTCTTGGGAGGGGACAAAGTCACAATCTTGGAAGAATAAGAATGTGTTTTCCTTAAAAAAAAAAAAAAAGTCTAAGGGGAGATTATTGTTCGAATTTCTTTCTAAAATTCGGCATGGGAATAAAAGACCTGCTTTTGAGAAGATGCTGCCTGGAATGATAAATAATAATAAATGTTTGACTCAAATCATAAAGCTACATTATATAGCTTCAAATAAATGTCGTCAAGACAGGCAGTATATTATTTTAAAAGCTTTCATTTTTTTAATAGCAAGGCTAAGAGAAAAGCAGAGGCACATTATGACATTACTCTAGCGCCCTCTGGTGTCCCACCTGCAGCACACCGTTTGGAGTTCATTACTGTTTGTATAGCCATTTGCAAAGGAGCATTTTGGGAAACCACTAATGTGTCTGGAGAGAAATGCCTCATTAAAGAAACCAAATATGTGGATCTTACAACATCTTACAACCAAATTATTTGCTAATTATGCCCATACATCCTGTTTACCTCACTCTGGGGAGCTGGAGTTGGCATTATGCTTATTAAGGCCACACAGGTAAGTGGAGCTGATTAAACATAAGGGCTTGAAAAGGAAATCTCTGTAATCCCAGCCAATGTTTGTTTTGTAGAAAATTTCCATGGGAAGCTATAGGTGACACGATAAGAGCCGGATGTTTAGTGGATACTTGCCCTTATTAAACATGCTTTGGTTTAAAAAAATTGCAAAAATTAGATGATTGAAAATTTATTGTCACGAGTGATGTTGTCTTTTTTTGTGGTTCAGAAATGCAAATATGCCCCTTTAAAACACACAAATTTAAAACTGACTCCATATTTAAAAGTCAACTTAACCTGAAATATTAAAATAATAACTGCAACTCACAAGTGTTATAAAACAAAGGGCATGTAAATTGTAAGTAGGCATAAAGGAAAAAAAAAAGAAAAAAAACCCAAATAACTCTACTTTAATATAATGAATACAAATCTCTGAAGGAAATATACCCAAATGTTAACCGAGTTTGTATTAAAGTAACAGAATTGTGTCTAACTTTTTACTCACGCTAACTTCACCTATTTCCTTTTGATCCTTTCTTCATCATCTAATTCTACATTCCAAGTGCTAGAAGCAGCTGTCCTCACTTCTGTCTACTGTTGTCCTGTCTTTTTCATTGTCACAGCTGAGAAATTGACAATTTATGTAATCCAGTTCATCTGCTTAGCAACAGGAAGGGCGGGGCTCAAAACAGAGGAAAACTACCCAGTAGCATTTGCAATTGTGAAATGAGAAAGGAAGAATGGGGAACTGGCTAGAGGCCACGTAACTTATCTCTGAGGAGGCTGAAAAAAGAGATCAAACTATTTTCAATTCTAAACCTCAAAAGGATAAGTCAGAAGAAATGGCCTATATTTTTCTTAAACCTCTATAATTACAGTCTAAAGAGTGCCAAGTGATTAGAATGCCATAAACAGTGCTTCCTTGACAAATACATAGAAAGTTCCTTGCTCCTGAATTTCTATGTGTGTCATGGACTTGGCCTCCGAAATCGCCTTAGGGTAACAGTGTATCTTAGCTGAGAGTAAGATAATCCCATGCAGATAGGAGTTCCAGCCAGGTGAGAACCTGTAATACAGCTACTCTGAGCACGGATCTCACTCCTTGTCCTGCTGTACTTCCCATTTCATCTTGCATCAGTAAAAAGGAGGAAACAGAATGGGAAAAGAACAGGAGCATCCCCACGTTCTTTGCACTCCAAGCTTTCCATTTCTGTCAGAACCTACTTAGAGTTTCCTACAGTCTCATTGCATGAAGGAGGACCCAGCAGTGGTAAGGGCACAAAGGTCATGTCATCAAGTTGCATTAATCTGCCATGTATCTCATCAGAAATTTATCAGATTTACAGTGCCATCATGTTTCTTCTTCATGGCGGGCTTGATCACAAATTCAGAAGAAAGGGGTTTCAATGAACCTAATTGGCCAAATGATGTGTTTCAATTTTATTTTCTTGGTTAGTCTGTAGAAATTTGGCTAAATCAGCCACGACCTTGCCACGAAATAAAAGAGAAAATGTCACCCAATTCCCATTTAACAAATTTTCCTGCTGCTTAAATTGGTTTATTCATTTGTTCAAAGTGTGTTTTTTGAGCACCTACTATGTGCACTCTTCCAAGCACTGAGGTTATTGTGGTGAATAAGACCGAAAGACTCCTGCTCTCATAAGCTGATAATATGATTATGTGTGAGCACACACACACGGACTAAAAAGGAAAAATTAATAGAGACATAAGAAAATGTCAAATAGTAAAACAAATACATTGCAGAGAATTAAGACATAGTAACATGACAGACAGTAGCTGTTTTATTAGCCTGGTGCAAAAGTAACAGCAAACCCACAACTACTTTTGCACTAACCTAATAGGCTGGGTGTTAGGGAGATGTCTATGAGGAGTGAACGAGGCTGAGACATGAATGTTAAGAAGGATCCAGACATGCACAGATTAGGGTTAAGAGCATCCAGCCCAGAAACAGCACGTGTAAAGGCTCTATGGTAGGAACACACTTGGTGTGTTACAAAAATAAAAGGTAAACCACAGTTTGGTTGGGGTTGAAGAGTGATGCAAAATGATATTGGAGAACTAGACAGGGCCCAGATGACACAGGGGTTTCGTAAACCAGGCAGAGTCTGGATCTCACTGCAAATGAGATAGGAAGCCATAGGGGAATTATACATGGGGAGGAGAGTGTGATACAGTATTATTATGATTTGAAAAGGTCATTTAAAAGATCATTACTGTGCAGAGAAGTGATGGAAGGGAGACAAGAATAGGAGAGAGACAAAACTGGGAGGCTCTTACAATAGGCGAGGGTGAAAGAAAACAGGCATTAGGACTGGAGGGCTGATAATGGAAACAGAAACCTGGCTTTACCAATAATATTCTTTGCCTTTTGCTTTCTTTCCTACTTTTTTCACGTTATTCAAAATCGAGGGAATTCAATGCACCAAAAAAATAGGTAAAATTCAAATCAATTAACTGTTACCCTTTGCAGAGAACACTTGCTCCTGATAAGCTAGAAACCATTGGCTAAAATGAAGTTTGGTGATTATCTCTGGGTTTCAATGATTCAAATGATAAATTACTCCCCTTTCATTGCAGGAAAACAGGATTAACTTTGTGAAGAGTTGCAACTGAAACTTAATGTTGGAAAAGGCACTGTTTCACACCAGAATTCTTATTTTATTTAGACAATTATCTTTAGAAGTTGGACAATCTCCATGTTCAAAGCCAGGGAAATTTGATTTTCTGGAGCCACTGAGTTGAGTTGCTGGTGGTAGCTCCCTTTCTTCTTGTGTTGGGGGAAGACAGGCAGGCTGCATTGTTATTGTTATTGTGACCATTTAAATTTTCCCATGGCAGCTACACTCCCAAGTGCCTCAACTGGTACTTTGCAAGCAGCAACAATACATCAATTCACCGTTTTCAGTGCTGAGAGAGGGGGGCAACATTCTCAACCGCCATGACTGATGGTCATGCAGCGCTGCCAAATTTGAGCAGGAGGACAACAAAGAGATGAGAATTCAGTTTTTGACAGAGAAATGAAAGTTAGTTAATAGAGCTCGTCTCAGAGGCAATAATAAAAAACTTGACATCTGGCTAAGAAATGAATCAGATGACTTTCCAACGTTTTTCTTTATTGCTCTGGATAAAGAGCATCACACACACACACACACACACACACACACACACTCTCTCTCTCTCTCTCTCTCTCTCTCTCTGTCTCTCTCTCTTCTTTTGAAAGCTTACTCTAAAAGCATCCTTTACTTCTACAGTATTTTTAAATCTCATTATTAAGTGAGTAAGTATAGAGTAAAATCATGTGTATCCTGCATTTCCTCCACTGGCACTTTTCCTTTCTTTTTTTTTTTTTTTTTTGAGTCAGGGTCTAGCTTTGGTGCCGATGCTAAAGTGCAGTGGTGCAATCATAGCTCACTGTAACCTTGAACTCCTGGGCTCAAGCAGTCCTCTGGCCTCAGCCTCCCGAGTAGCTGGAACTACAGTCGGGAGCCACCACACCTGGCCCTCAACCGACATTTTGTAATACTACCAGAAATTCCATATAACTTATGTTCTTAGGCCTTGAGGCAATTGAAGATTCTAACAAAAAAAAAAATTATGAAACCTCACATTACATGAAGCTTTACAATTTACAAAATATTTTAACGCACATGGCTTCACCAGACACAGAAATCCACTTTGGGAGGTGGCCGTTAAGCTCATTCCACAGATGTGAACACTGAGGCTTGGAGAAGCTGGACGGTGTGCCT
>NW_016107423.1:189913-195845 GCF_001604975.1 Cebus imitator | reverse complement strand
AAAAAAAAAAAAAAAAAGAGTGCTGGAATTCAAAGCTAGACACTCTGACTCTGACTCTGCTGTTGTTTTTTGCACCATGGCATAGCTCTGTAGCATCAGAAGATAAACTGTGTAAAAAGTTTCATGGTCAGTTTATTGTATTTCATCCTAGTTGTCTGACAAGGTGGTAATGTGGGGCTTGAGGATCCACAGCACTCTACTGGTTAAGTATGTGATTGTGGGAGGTCATTTCCCTTTGTGCTTCAGTTTTCTCATCTGTAAAATGAAACACTCAGACTAAAGACTCTTTTTTTTTTTTTTTTTTTGAGATGGAGTCTCGCCCTGTCACCCAGGCTGGAGTGCAATGGTGCAATCTTGGCTCACTGCAAACTCCACCTCCTGGGTTCAAATAATTCTCCTGCCTCAGCCTCCTGAGTAGCTGGGATTACAAGTGCATGCCACCATGCCTGGCCAATTTTTTGTATCTTTAGTAGAGATGGGTTTCACCATGTTGGCCAGGCTGGTCTTGAACTCCTGACTTCATGATCCTCCCGCGTTGGCCTCCCAAAGTGTTGGGATTACAGGTGTGAGCCACCGCGCCCAACCCTAAAGACTCTTGTAGGTCATGAAATTCTGAAATTATATGAACCAATCACATGACTGCCCAGAATATTCTATTTGTCTACAGTGTTCATACCACACATTCTATTTTTCTGTGTGCTTTGGGGGCACAAAAATTTCAGTCACACTGAGTAATGCACTCTAGTTCAGCTCTAAAGTGAAAGCTTATTAATCTGTGTGTTTTGGGAACACACAGATTTTGGGAAATTATAAAATCACTGAGTTTGCCCAACATTTCCCACTAGACTAAGAGATTCTGAAAGACATTAGTTTCTCTGTAATTCCCTATTCAGTTATCAAATATCAACTAAAGTATTTAATATACATCTGGGAGCCCAGAGTAATTATAAAAACACAGTTCAAATTTGGTTCATTAAGACTTTATAAAGAATAAAATTATTCTTTTAGTTTATTTAATATAAAGAATAACCTTATTCCTTATGATAACCAACCAAGGTGAAATGACTAAAAATTGAGGGGAAGCTGAATTGGTGTAAAAGGCTGTCAGGATCAAGTAGGCATCTAAAGTGCAAATTAATAAGCAAATGTTTGGTCTTCTCAGGCTTAGCACCACAATGAGGAAAACACACAAGAAAAAGGACTCTTATGTGGCTGCCTCCTTTTCAGTTTTCCTAATTATGAGAGTGTGAATTGGTGATTTTTTCAACTATTTCATCTGTGTGGATTTCTAAAATAATACAGATAATTTCACAAAGGCAAGGGGTCATTTTTTTGTGAGTAATAAACTGAAAACAGTGGATCTGATTTTTCTACCCAGCTTCTCAAAAAATCTCAGAATGAAAAGCAAGGCGAAGTAAGCCTTCTTCGTAAGAGAGCTGAGAACAGCATTTTTGAGTATAGGAAGGAAAGTGTTCTTAGACAGAAAAAAACCCTGAAGAGGTTGCTGGTGAGGGAGAGACAATTGCTTGGGTGAGATTCAGGGGAAAGATGCACTCGTTTAATGTTTAATGTGCTGTTCTCTTGATATTTGTGGTTCTGATCAATCCAACATTTCTGGAAGACCAGCCATGGCCAGACACTGGAGCAGGAGGGGTGTGGTGATGGGGATGAGACTCCATGGGCTGCTTCTGGTTTACACCAGGATGATGAATTTGGCTGAGGCAATCCTGGGGACACAGGGACCCCAGCACCAGCACATGCTGGGCACAGTTTGTCAGGTGGAGCAGAGCTTTCTTTGTGGAGAGCTAAGTTGCTTGAACAGATTCAAAAATAATGACTGTGGGGAAGAGAGATCCAAGATGGCTGATCACTAGCAGCTCGGGATTGCAGCTCCCACTGAAAGCGCAGAGAACGAGAGGACGCCACACTTTCAGATCAATTTTTGCTGCTCACGCACCAGGTGATTCCCAGCGGAAGAGCCCCACGTGTTGCCAGCGCGACTCTTGTGGCCCGCTTGCCGCTGCCTTGGAGTGGCGGTTCTCGGTGCAGAGTCAGAAAAGCACCATCGATCTTAACGCCGCTGTTTTAGCTGGCGCAGTGGGTTGCTCAGATTTTAGCGCCGGGAATCAACAAGTTGGACGTCCATTCAGAAACCCAACTATAAAGACGGTAATTATCAAGACCACAGATGGATAAATCTATAACGAAGGGAAGAAACCAGCCTAAAAAGGCTGAGAATACCCAAAATCAGAACGCCTCTCCGTCTACAGGGGGTCACAGTTCCTCATCAGCAACGGAACAAGGCCTGATGGAGAACGAGTGTGTTCCATTAACAGAAGCCGACTTTAAAAAGTGGATGATAAGAAACTTCTGGGAATTAAAAGAACTTGTTCTAACCCAATGCAAAGAAACTATGAACTTCGAAGAAAGACTTGACGAAATGTTAACAACAATACACAATTTAGAGAGGAATATAAGTGAATTAATGGAGCTGAAAAACACAACACGAGAACTTCGCGAAGTATGCACAAGTTTTAACAGCCGAATTGATCAAGCAGAAGAAAGGATATCAGAGGTCGAAGACCAACTTAATGAAATAAAATGTGAAGACAAGATTAGAGAAAAAAGGATAAAAAGAAACGAGCAGTCTCCAAGAAATATGGGACTATGTGAAAAGACCTAATCTACGTTTGATAGGTGTACCTGAATGTGACGAAGAGAATCAATCCAAGCTGGAAAATACGCTTCAGGATATTATCCAGGAAAACTTTCCCAACCTAGCAAGGCAGGCAAATATTCAAGTCCAGGAAATACAGAGAACACCACAACGATATTCCTCAAGAAGACCAACCTCAAGGCACATAATCGCCAGATTCACCAGGGTTGAAATGAAGGAGAAAATACAAGAGCTTCTGAAAAAACCACTACAAATAGAAAGGAACAACCAGTATCAGTCTTTCTAAAAAATACCAAAAAATAAAGAACATCAACATAACTAAGAACTTGTATCAACTAATGGGCAAAACAGCCAGCTAACATTAAACAGCAATATCAAACTCACATGTATTATTATTAATTCAACTAAATCCCCCAATCCAAAGTCACAGACAGGCAAAAAAAGCCAAGACCCATTGCTATGCTACATCTAGACCCATTTCACATGCAAGGATACGCAAAGACTCAAAGGGATGGAGAAAAATTTACCAACCAAATGGAGAGCAAAAATAATAAATAAATAGAAAGCAGGAGTTGCAATTTTTGCTGATAAAATAGACTTTAAAGCAACAAAGATCAAAAGAAGCAAAGAAGGATATTACATAATGATAAAAGGATCAATGTAACAAGAAGAGCTAAAGATCCTAAATATATACACACCCAATACAGGAATACCCAGATATATAAGACTTATAAAGAGACTTAGACTCCCACACAATAATAGTGGGAGACTTCAACATCAATATCAGACAGATCAATGAGACAGAAAGTTAACATCGATATCCAGGACTTGAACTCAGATTGGGAACAAATAGATTTAATTAACATTTATAGAACTCCCCACTTTAAATATACAAAATATACACTCTTATCAGTACCACATCATACCTATTTACAGGTTTAAATGAAATATTGGTTGGCTGCTTGTTAGTTATTTTCTTCCCTCATTTTTTTCCCCCATGTCTTTATTACTAAACACAATTACAGGCATACCCAGTTTTAGACTGCATTCTAGCCCAGGCAATAAAGCAACACCCCAGTTCTCTCTCCCTCTCCCTCTTCCTCATTCTTCCTCTCCTTCATTTTTTCTAAAAAAAATAAATAAACAATTATTTTATCAATTATTTCTTTCAGCAACCACATTTTCAGTGTTGTATCTCAAAATGCATCATCATACTCAAGATCATCTAGGTTTTCTACATTATCTTTTAGAAGATTTATAGTCTTACACTTGACAAAAAAAAATAATAATGACTGTGGCTTTCTTTTGCACTCTATGGCACAAATTTTTTCTAAGAGACCACTCAATCATGCTTATTTTAGGAAATAAATTTTTATCTACTTATGCCACTCCAAACAATAAACCTTCCCAATATGTAATCATCAGTAAATATATATAGCTCAGTTACTTAGCGTGACATGTTTGTTAAAAAAGCCTTTGAAAACCACTTTGGGTTTTGAGGCTTTCTTGTACCAGGAAGACAGGGAAAAATGTAAACAGAGGAGCAATAATGTAATTAGGTGATAAATCTACAGAAATCAAACTTCTTAAAAAATAGACATAATAATAACTACCATGTTAGTCAGAAGTGTTTGAGTCTGGATCTTGTTTAAAGTTAAAGGTCATCAGAAATCTATAGCCAACAATGGGTATATGGGATGGGGGTGAGGGTGATTTAATGAATAACGGAAAAGATGACCAAGCTCCCAGACCTTGGGAGGAAAGAGTTCAGGTCTTCTCCAGACGCCCCAGTCACTGGAAGTAGACTTTCAGATGTGGCATTCTGACTTTCTTCTTGACAGTGTAGACAGGCCTTGTCACATGGAGGAGAACCCATGGCTCTGGGACCACACACCATCAGAGAGAAAATGTCTCTCACTAGCCTCAGTTCAGAAATTCTTCTCCAGGGAAGGCCTGGGTTTGGTGTGTTTTGAGTCAGAAGCTCCACTCTAAATCAATGGCTGTGGCTTGGGAGGAGTATAATGTGCTTGGTTTAGGCTGGAATATCCCCTTTTCCCTCTAGAGCCACATGACCTGAAGACTTTGTCTTGGAAGGTGAGTAACAGCGTGGGAAGATGGAATAGGAAATAATCACTGCAATGATCATTTATGAAGGCTCCATGTGGGCCCATGTTCTTTACGTGTATAGTGCTGATTAACTGTTAAAACGGTGTAATACAGGTTTTATTATACATATTTTATAGGTTGCATGACAGCTAACTAACTTTCCCAGTGCCATACAACTAGATAAAGGTGTAGGTGGAATGTGGACCCAGAGCTATCTGATTTGAGAGCCTAAATTCTTCCCTTCTACTAAGTCATGCTCTTTTAAATAAATAAATAATTTAAAAGACTGTTATATTGACTTCACCTAGATTTAGCAAAGACAGAAAATATGTGGCATATATATTTCTACTCCCAAATTCCACACCCATGCAGACATTACTAATTGATCACAAACCCAGAGTTTTCAGCACAGTGCTCCAGTCACCAGAGACTGGCACATGAGTTAATCCCTGCATGTAACAAGCACAACTTAAAACAGTCTATGCTAAGTTCTCGTGATTCTAAGCAGATTCACCTTCTTTAACTACTAACCAAAGCCTAGCAATCTTGCAGCAATTTTTGAGCATGATACCACTTGATAATTGAGGCAGAAGCAAAGAAACTGTTAAAGCCTTTTACCAGAATGTGCAAAACTGCAGGCAACAGCGATACCTTATTTTGAAAAGCATATAACTACAGGCCTTTGGTACTGATCGCTGACATTTAGAATTTACTAATGGGCCTGAATAAGAAACAGTTATGGAATTTTAGAAGAGACTTGGTGTATAAACTAGGCCAATAATTTTACTTCACAGGTGAGTTTTGCTTGGTTTCTCGATCCATTGAGCCAAAGAGAGTTATTCATTAGAGAAAGTATGAGACTAACATATGGCTAAAGCAGAATGGCAAGAATGGAATTAAAAAAGAACGGTGAGGCCGGGCGCAGTGGCTCACGCCTGTAATCCCAGCACTTTGGGAGGCTGAGGCAGGTGGATCAGGAGGTCAAGAGATTGAGACCATCCTGGTCAATATGGTGAAACCCCGTCTCTACTAAAAATACAAAAAAATTAGCCGGGCATGGTGGCATGCGCCTGTGGTCCTGGCTACTCGGGAGGCTGAGTCAGAAGAATCGCTTGAACCCAGAAGGCGGAGGTTGCAGTGAGCCGAGAT
>NW_016107423.1:149515-188528 GCF_001604975.1 Cebus imitator | reverse complement strand
AAATCCCACCTGGTCATCATAAATTAAAAACACAACCAAATCTCATCATAACTGTATTAACTAAAGAGTTAAGAAAGATGCTCTTCTAAACAACAACGTAAACCCTGAAGGCAGGTCTGTAGAGAATCTTTGGTATATTCATTTTCTCACTTTTGTCATTAATAATTTCTTACTCCCTTTGTTAAAGGCCTCTAAGGAACTTGCTGCTGTTGTCCTTCACAAATTTACTTCACAGCCTTCACATCACCGCCCGTCTGTTCCATCCCCTCAGTTTAGCCTTGTCATGGTCCTGCCTGCCTCCCTGCATTGTCACTCATGGGTCACTGTGCCTGGGTCACTTCCCTCCTCAGTGCCAACTAACTTGCCTTACTCACAGTTTAAGCCAGCACCCACATCACAGTCTGCATTTCCTCAGACTTTTATTTGCTGTAGACTTTTATTTGCTGCAGAGAGTGTGGTAGAAGGCTGGGCCTGGTGGCTCACACCTGTAATCCCAGCACTTTGGAAGGCCAAAGTTGGGAGATCAACTGAGGTCAGCAGTTCAAGACCAGCCTGGCTAACATAGTGTGATACCTCGTCTCTACTAAAAATTAAAACATTAGCCAGCATGGTGGCACACACCTGGTCTCAGCTGCTCAGGAGGCCAAGGCAGGAGAATTGTTTGTTTGAACCTGGGAGGCAGAGGTTTCAGTGCCAAGATCATGCCACTGTACTCCAGCCTGGATGACAGAGCGAGACTCATCTCAAAAAAAAAAAAAAAAAAAAGAGAGAGAGTGGTAGAAGAGGAATGTACCTATTATATGCATAGGCAACCAATGAAATTCTAAGGGAAGAGGCTGCAATGTAGGTGACATCACCCTACTTAGAAGGAATGCTTCTAGGACACAGGACTCCCTTTCTCTCTTGTCATGGTGTCTTCTGAGTTCCAGAATTCATTTGAGCTTATAATTGGCTGCATGTAAGCATCTATTTGGGTCTGTACACACTGAGGAAATGAAAGAGACTGTATCTTTCTCAGATTCATGTCTGTATTGTATCAATTACGGTGCCTTCCACAATCTTAATAAGTTCCATCATTTTGGCCTATAACTTTGGAGCTATCACTGTATCTCAATGACAACACATTTTCTAAGATCACACAGGTAGGATGCCTGGCTCCCAATCGCAGTTCTGCTACTTACTCTCAATGTGAGCTTTGAGGAAGTTACTTAATGCCTCCCACACTTTAGTCCCTCTATCAACAATAAACAAGCCTACCTCAGGGGTTTCCTTAGGATTAAATGAATTATATGAAAAGCCCTGGTGAGTGTTTGCATTATCACCATAATTTTCTTAAACATCTAAACCAAAAGAGCATTCAGCATCTTATCTCAGCAGGATGCAGAGGCAGGCAAAGTGTGGGCTTCCATGTCCATGGTTTAATGGCAACTTTACCATTCACTAGCTGAATGGTGTGGCCTTGGGTATGTTACTTAATCATCCTGGGCTCATTTTTTTATAATTAAAAAAAAAAAAAACACTAGGAGCACTTTATATGTATAGTTCTGAGAATTTAGTGGCATAACTCATGTAAAGAGATGATAGAGTCTGGCATATTAGTAAATATTCAATAAATATTAGTTTTAATTAGGTGTCAACCAATGTCCCCTATGTATTGGAGAGCACACAATTTGTGAGTGGTTTTCTCACAGTCCACTGTGAGAGGAGGCCATGGACAGCTGGGCTCTCTCCACCATCCATGTGGCTGGCAGAATTCGGATGTGATGGAGAAGGTAGGTCTTAAGGTCCCTGGCCTGGCACAAGCACTTCCAGTGTGAGGAGAATGTGAGTTCCCAGCACCATGAAGGAGCTGCGGATGGGATCTGTCTGAGCATAATGAAGCCATTCCCAACCTTCCGGCTTCCACGTTTAGCAGGTGCTCCGAGCCATAAGCCCTTGGCTGCATACCCCAGCGTGAAGCTGCTACAGTGAGTTCTTCCATCTGCCTCAGCACAGGGACTCTGCTTTGGATATTGAATTTCAACCTTCTCTCCACAAGCAGCCGCTTCAGGCACTGTCAGGACCCATCAGTCACCCAGCAACCCCAGAACAACCTTCTCACAGAAAGGGTGCCATCTGCTATCTCAGCCCCAACTCTAGGGCAGCTCTCTACCCTGGACGTTCTTCCTGCTGCTCTCCACACCATCTTCTTATCAAAAGCCACAAAGGGAAGCCAGAAAAACGTTACTGTCCTTTAAAGGAAGTGATGTGCTAAACCACGAGTTCATGTTACTGCTCTGCAATGGAGCTGACAACCAATTTTGAGGCCAAATATAAAAGAAAGATACCCTGTATACCCAGAGGAAATGAGCTGACTTGACTGTGGTTTGCCTGGGACTCATGGAGCACCCTGTAGGTGGTGGGCCCTCAGTTACCTTGGGTAACGAATGAAACACTGCCGAGTGAGTGAGGAAGATGGACTGGACCACATATTAAAATATTTATAGGATGTTAAAAGAGACACTCTCTTCTTTTGATTATCATACTTGAAAACATTTTCATTTGTTACATACAAAATGGATTAGACTACAGAATTCTGTACAAGGACAAATTGCCCATGCATAACCTTCCATCTGCTTTCTCCAGCAGAGAAAACATTTCACCGTTTTCTCTACCGTCTGATTTCTGTCTAGGTTGTTGGTCTCACATACTCTTCAATGTAGCAGGCTGAATAGTCACCCCCCTCAGTGGTCTAAATCCTAATCTCTGGAACCTGTGTCTATTTCACCTTAACAGCAAGAAGGTCTTTGCAGATGGTGTTAAGGACCTTGAGATGGGAAGTTTATTCTGGATTATCTACATGGGCCCTAAATCCAAGCACAAGGGTCCGTGTAAGAGAGAGGCAGAAGGGTCAGAGGAGATGTGACCATGGAAGCAGAGGACAGAGTCTATGGGGCTAGGAGCCAAGTAGTGCTGGTAGCCTCTAGGAGCTGGAAAAGGTAAGACAAAGACTCCCTTAAAGTCTAGAAGGAACACAGCCATGCTGACCCAGTTTAGACTTCCAACTCCAGAACTATAACAGAAATCTACATTGCTTTAAGCAACTTAATCTGTGGTAATTTCTTACAGCAGCCATAAGGAATGAATATGCTCATGGTGGAAGTATGCAGGGCATCATGTATTATCTGTTCAAAGCAAAATGGAAATAAATAATAGATGTCAAAATAACAGATAATGTTAAGCAGCTCCTAATCCATGTAGTTACAAATAAAACTAATGAGGCTGGGTACAGTGACCAAAACCTGTAATCCCAGCACTCTGGGAGGCTGAGGCGGGCGGACCATTTGAGACCAGGAATTCGACACCAGCCTGGCCATCATGGTGAAACCCCATCTCTACTAGAAATACAAAAATTAGCCAGAGATGGTGGCACACGCCTGTAATCCCAGCTACTTGGGGGGCTGAGGCATAAGAATTGCATAAACCCGGGAGACAGAGGTTGCAGTGAGCTGAGATCATGCCACTGCACTCCAGTCAAAAAAAAAAAAAAAAAGTAATGACAGCTAGGTTAAGGTTGTTAAGGTTTAAACTCTCCAATAGTCAATATAAGTTTTTAGGGAACTTTAAAAAAATCATATCTGAATGGGTACAAAGATAGTTAGATAGAAGAAATAAAACCTAGTGTTCGACAGATCAGTAGGGTGACTACAGGTAACATTTCAAAATAGCTAGCAGAGAATAATTCCAATGTCCCTGGCATAAAGAAAAGATAATTATTTAAGGTTGATGGATATCCCAATTTCCCTTATCTTTATACATTATATGATTGTACCAAACTATTACATGTACTCCCAAAATATGTACATCTATTATGTATCAATTAAAAAACTATCAATTTTTTTAAAAACTATGTGTGATCTTAGAATCCAGTGGTTTAAATCTTACCATTTTTTCTGCTTGTCATGAGTTACTTCTACCTTATTTTTCTTTATTTACATCATTCTCCTTTTATTCACAAGGTCAAAGTTTGTGGTCTAAAATTATCTCTTTTTCTTGTCTTAGAGCCATGCCCTGTGTGGAGAAAGCTCTGCTGTGGTTTTTAGCTCCCAGACGTCCCACAGGGCTACTTAGTTAAGCAGCTGTGAAGGCTGTTTTCTTCTGAGGGTGGAGTCCCTGTTTTCACGGTGGGAAACAGCTCTTCCTCCCAGGGCTATTCAGTGAGCCATCAGACAGCCCTGCTGCCTCCTCAGCCAGGGGCATTCTTTTCCCCAGAACCGTCAGAGTCTAGAGTGGAGCCTCCTTAGCCCCTCCATGGGGACACAGACAAAAACTAGGGTTTATGGGGTTCAGTTGGTAGACAGTGTCATTTCAGATGTGTGCCTGATGTACAGTGAGACTTTCAGAACTCAGGATCATGGGGGCTGGGGGTAGGAAGAACCTTTCTAACAAGACTGTAATCCTTTCTTAAAACATAATTCTAAGGAGTTTGTTATCTTCTGATTTTCTTGCAGTCAAAATTATACAAAGACACCTTTTCTTCAAGCTCAGTACTGAACTCTATTTAAACCTTGACTCAGGTAAGCACAAAACATTTTCCCTAACTTGCATACCCTTTCTCCTGCCCATTCTTCAAATATCGAATCTTTTTTCTGATTGATCCAGAGAAAGATCTCTCCCATCCCTCCACATCTCCAATTTGTTTTCCCAAGTTTCTAGTAATTTACAACTCCAACTTAAAGTCACAATCTAAAAGCCTTAGATAAACCAAGAGCTTGGATCTCAGATCACTTCTCAAAGAAAAATGCAGTAGCTAACTATGGCAGCCATAGGGAGCTGTGCAGGCCTCACATTGCAACTTCAGGGGCTTACTCTATTATCACTAACATGTACTAAGTGCACACCACGTGCAAGACATGGTACTATGAATATCATGAGGATCAGTCAGTTCCTTTAGTCCCCATAAAAACCTTGTTATTTTCATTTTACAGGTAGGAATATTGGGGTCCCTTCTCAAAAGAGGTTAGGTAAACTGTGCAAAGTCACACAGCTGGCACACATGGATCCAATCTCAAACCCAACCCTGTTTAATCATACTGGGCACTTGGAACAAAACAACTTAACAGTAGGGAGCAATGCTGTGGAAAATAAGGCACAAAATAGTAAAACTGAAATATGCAATTATACCAGCCTTTTATACTATTCTGAAATATACAATTATACTGAATTTTATTAGAATTCAAGGTGAAATCACTGTCAGATGAGATGTTGCCCACAGAAGGATTTGTCTTCAAATACTGAAAGATCAATGCTAGGTTTGTAATCTGTACACCTATTTCAGAACAATTCAAAATGAGAAAGAAAGCAAATAATAAAATATATTCTATGTGAGTTCCACAAATAAGCCATCAAGGAGCCCTAAGTATTTACAAAAACCCCCTCAAAGATGTCTATCACAACTTAATCTCATTTCTACCACCCCATGAATTATTTGACCTTTTGAGTTGCTGTAAAATATAGCAAGGTTGATAAAGATGAGAACTGAGGGTAATGCCATGTCATATTAAATGTAATTTGATATGGCAGGAAGCTTAATTTGCACAACAAAAAGGTTTATAATTTATGGTGGCTAAATGGCTAATTTAACATGGTGCTTTTGTCCATTATTTGAAAAACTACTGGGAATTAAGACTTTGCATAGAAATGCAAATTCCTATTCTACTGTTATTTCTGGGAAAATCATACTGAATGTACCTCATTTTATTTTTTTCCCTGCAAATATAATTTGCTGTAATTTTGAGTACCCCTTGAAGCAAACTTTTGTAGATGTAAATGCCAATAAAATCTATCACTTGACTTTAATATCTTCTAAAGGTATTTTCATTTGCTACTCTTATAGTACTTTTTGATGTCTACTAGCCCTTAGTTCTACTTCATTGCTATTTTTTTATTCAAATGTCTTTTTCTCCTATCTCCCGAGCCAGCTATTAGATTATGAGTTTGTCATGTTTCTCAAGGACGTATTTTATCCTCCTGAGTAGCTGGTACTATAGGCATGTGCCAGCATGCCCGGCTAATTTTTGTATTTTTAGTAGAAATGGGGTTTCACTATGTTGGCCAGGCTGGCCTCGAACTCCTGACCTTGTGATCCGCCCACCTCGGCCTCCCAAAGTGCTGGGATTATAGGTGTGAGCCATCGTGCCCGGCCTCTTCATTGGATCCTTGATATACTTTAACCTTAATTAGTTTTTTAAAATGTCCCTAATTCTAACACCTGATTACACAGGCTATGAAAGCCCCTTACTATTCACTTGCTCTCTCCCCCACCTAGGCTAATCAGAAGCTGTATCATTGATGGGCAGCACTCATGAGCCCATCTTCAGACACATTGGTAAAAATAGAGCATGTCAAATGGCACTGTTCTGAGATCTCTATAAGAATGTTATCTTTTACATGAGAAATCATCCACTATCTAATTTTCATGACTACAGAGTAGAAGTCATTCAGAAGATACTGAAGGGTGAGCATGAGCCATGGGGCACCCAACCACCACACATGCTGACTAATACTACTAATATTACAACTGCAGTCTCTATTCTTTTTCTGAGCTATCTAGATTCTCTCCAGGAACCATCAAATCGTTTATCTGAGGTGCTCCGAGGGCAATTAATTATCTATCCTGTCAGGAGGTCCCATTAATGACATTAAGTGGTTCTTTTGCTTGCATCCATAATTTTAAAAATTTTTGGCCGGGCGCAGTGGCTCACGCCTGTAATCCCAGCACTTTGGGAGGCCAAGGCGGGTGGATCACGAGGTCAGGAGATCGAGACCATGCTGGCCAACATGGTGAAACCCCGTCTCTACTAAAAAGTACAAAAAATTAGCCGGGCGTGGTGGCGCGTGCCTGTTGTCCCAGCTACTCGGGAGGCTGAGGCAGGAGAATTGCTTGAAACCAGAAAACGGAAATTGCAGTGAGCTAGGATTGCACCACTGCACTCCAGCCTGGAGATAGAGCGAGACTCTGTCTCAAAAAAAAAAAAAAAAAAAAAAAAAAAAAAAAAAAAAAAAAAAAAAAAAAAAATTTAAAAAAAAAAAAAAAAAAAAAAAAAAAAAAATTAATTAAAAAATATACATAAATAGGATGAATTTCTTATGTCCATATCATTTTTTCTGACAGGTATAGACAACATAATTATGCTTTACATATGAAAACAATAGACATTGATATTGTATATAATTTTCTCCTTATGCAATGAAAATAACTGTAATATGTATAATTTTGAACCACATGTATTTGAAAAGAACAGTGAACACATTTTCTACTATTAAACACTGCAAACAACATGGTGTTTAAAATAAATTTAAGCAGAAATTCTTGCTTATATGTTCTGTTTCTCTCAAAAGCTAAATGACTGATACATCAGAAGTATGATCTCATAATGATACTGAAAAGTAGAAAATAATAGCCAGCAGTTTGTTTCTTAACTTCAGAGTGTCACATAAGTAAGGGAAAAAGAAAAAAAAATTATTTTCAGAATCGGCTGACATACAGAATTATCTAAGGCCACTGAAACCTAGTATTAATGTATCAGTTTCAGATTAAGATTTAGATACGTGGTGCAACATTGCCAGTGAATTCTATAAGAAAAAGTACAAGAGGAGCTGGGCTGGTGAATAATCGCTATGTGCCTAAGATTAGAAAAGCTAATTTACAGGCTGTTCCTTTGCAGTAGGCACTATGAAGTCTCAAATAAGCAAGTGAGAGGCCTGACAGCACATCATGCAATTTTACAGTATTCTGTGCTATTAATTATAGAGACCCATGTGATAGAGAGTGAAAAAGCAGGATGGCCTACATGTTAAATTGCATGGGTTATATAACATCGTTAATGAAACAATAATAAGACAGTGACATGGTGCTCAGGGTCCAGAGCCTTTCCATGTGTGCATCTCACAGTATACTCAGAGCTGCTTTGTACGACAATTTATAGATGCAGAAATTATGCCTCAGAGAGGTTAGTGACCAGGCTAAGGTCACCTGGCTGATATAGAACATAGAACCCAAGCCTTCTGCCTCACCTTCCCCTGAAAAATAAGCCCCTCTTTTCATTAATTTGCTTTGGGGATGTTTTTGAATGTTGCTGTATCAATCTTTACTTTCAGATAAATGACACTTTTGATACATTAAAAACACAAAGCCTATACTTCCTTCAATTCCCAGGTAAATAAGTTCTGTTCAATATGAGCAAAGGTATGGACGGTGTCTTAGAAATGTATTATCCTCCTTTTATATTTTAGGTAGATCAGGAGACTTAATAAGAAACGCGGTTCCTAAGAGATTCATCACCACCTCTTCTGCCTGTTGGACTACACTCATTTGTCACACTGTTGTCTCAGGACATAGAAACATGCTGAGTAACCAAAGACAAACCAATGGGGAATTAACAATGCATAGCCAACCCAAAGTCCTGTCACCATCCTGAGGGACTACAAAGCTAAACAAGCTTTTATGCCAAGTATCTATTAATATTTAAGCACATAGGAAAGGGCTGGAAACCTGGCACTGCTGCATTCCTTTTCATTTAAACTCAACTCTGAGCTCCATCTTAAGGAAATGAATTACTGTATCTCATAGTAATGTTCTCCAAATGCGCTAGGCACTGATAGGAAGGTTGGCATCTAAGAGAAGGCCTCATGGCCTTTCATTTGTGCATGCCACCAGCAGCCAACAGTGGAGTCACATGCTTGAGTGCCTGGTGCCCAGTAGAAATTTAACTGTTTCCTCATTTTACAAACACTTCATGGTTTGTTTACTGGCACCTCCAAACAAGGAGTTCTGGAGTAAAAAAGAAAAAGAAGAAGAAATGGCCAGTCTGCAACATTCCTAAGCATTTTTAGGCCTCTTCACATTGACCGGCCTCAAGAAATATGTAGGCAGACGAATATCTGCAAAACTTGCTCAGGCAGGGCGATGTAACAAAGCACTAGCAGGCATTATGCACTGCTACAGGCATGTATTTTGAACAGCAGAAATACCACGTTAATTTGAGCAACATCTTGAAATAGCAACAGGAATTATTTTTAATATGATATTCAAGTGGGAATGATAAAATGCCATTTATCCAGTGTCTGTGTATCGCTATTTCTGTTTTTCTCCTCAGTCATTCATCTTGCAAGAATGAAAAAACAAAGGGCTCAAAGATGGCACCACCAATCTGGAATGCATGACTGGCTTTAAGGGAAGAAAGATGCATGTGGAAGAGAAAGGGAAGCAGAATCCAAAGTGGCTGAAGGAAGCAGCGATAGAGATGGCAAAGCAGGGGTGTGAGGAACCTCCTGAGCTGCAGCTTTCAACCTTTGCTAGACCGTAGCCCACGATAAGAGGTGCTTTCTACACAGGGCCCCAGGATCTACGAGGCGCATGCACATGAGTGACCTGTGTATGTGCACAGATGGATTTACATAAACACAGACTTATACAAACAGATAATTGAAAAGTTTCATGAAATAGCACTTAGCCATTACTATGTATAAAGCACTCATCTTTTCTATTCTTTTCTGTTCTACTACATTCTGGGTTCTTTCTTTTTTGAGACTGAGTCTCCCTCTGTCACCCAGACTGGAGTGCAGTGATGTGATCTCAGCTCACTGCAACTTCCGCCTCCCAGGTTCAAGCAATTCTCATGCTTCAGCCTCCCAAGTAGCTGGGATTACAAGCATGTGCCACCACCACACCCAGCTGATTTTTGTATTTTTAGTAGAGAAGGGGGTTCAACATGTTGGCCAGGCTGGTCTCGAACTCCTGATCTCAAGTGATCTGTCCTCCTTGGCCTCCCAAAGTGCTGGGATTACAGGCATGAGCCACTGCACCCAGTCCTGTTCCACTACATTCTATTTGTATGTCATTAAAAATGATGATTATGCCCCACCAGTGGGTCACAATCTACCAGGTGGAAATCAGTGCTTGCAGAGTTTTAAAGTTTCTATTTATTATATTAACTCTAGAGGCTAAGTGTTAGATTATGACATTGTTCATTCTTTGGAAAAAAGATTTTATACCTCAAAAATCTTTTATATATAGTCATCCCTTGGGATTCAAAAGGGATTGGTTCCAGGACTCCTGCAGATATCAAAATCCACAGATGCGCCAGTCTCCGATATAAAATAGTGTAGTATCTGCATATAACCTATGCACTTCCTCCCATACACTTTCAATCATCTCTATATTATGTATAATATCTAATGCAATGTATAAGCTATGTAAATAGTTGTGACACTGTATTGCTTAGGGAATAGTAACAAGAAGAAAAAGTCTGTACATATTTCATGCAAACACAACCATCCATTAAGAAAACATATTTTCAATCCATGGTTGGTTGAATCCACGGATGAGGAACCAAGGATATAGAGGGCCAACTGTATGTGGAAATTTTAAAAATATTTTTCTGGCTGGACACGGTGGCTCATGCGTGTAATCCCAGCACTTTGGGAGGCCAAGGTGAGCAGATCACTCAAGGTCAGGAGATCAAGGCCAGCCTGGCCAACATGATAAAACCCTGTCTCCACCAAAAAATACAAAAATTAGCTGGGTGTGGTGGTGCACACCTGTGGTCCCAGCTACTCAGGAGGCTGAGGCAGAAGAATTGCTTGAACCCGGGAGGTGAAGGTTGCAGTGAGCTGAGATCACACCACTGCACTCCAGTCTAGGCGACAGAGCAAGAGACTCTGTCTCAAAAATATATATTTTTCCTGCAAATATTTCCTTTTAAACAATTTATATCAATAATAAATAATTTCCTAAAAGACATAAATAGAAATAAAAAGTTAATGGTCTTAGAAGAAACTTGTGGAACTCAATGACTATGGGATTTCCCCCTTAACTTACAGGCAAAGAGACAATGGCTTACATGACTGCACATCTGGACCAACCCACCACCTGAGCTCGGCCCTGCAGATGACCAGAGCGGCTTTACTCTGTCCCTTCTATGTGCCAACATCTGGAGCTCCACGGGCCTCAGTGGAGTTGAGTGGAGTCTATCTCCCATACTGTTAGTCACACCCACTAGATTACTTGGAAACAGAGAGAACTTTTTGAATTAAAGTGATCTGCATCCCAGTTCCTTGCCTGTCAAAGTTATTAGCATACTTTGACAGAGGTTAGATGGAAGAAAGGACAGAGGTGCCTGAGGGAAGAATCCCCCTGAAGGCAGGAGATGGGACCAGGGGAACTGCCTCAAAGGCTAAACTTTCAAGGGTGTCTTACTCTAGGTCCATGAACTGGTTTATTCCAGAATCTGTTCCAAGGCAGATGCTGGTGGGCAGCAGATGATGTTCTCTGACAGCGTGGATGAAGTGAGACAGCCAGGCCACTGGTGTCCTTGTGACAAGAGCTGTTGCCCTGGAGGAACCATTGCAGCCTGGGCGAACCAGCAGGACCTGGTCTGGTGGCAGTGCCAGTGAAGTGGCAGTGGTAATGGCCCTACTGTGCCACTTCTCTGCAGTCTTCTTGAATTTCTACAAGTGGCAAGACTGGACCTCTGTTTCTGTCTTCAGCCATGGCAGTCATGGAACACCAGACCAGCAGGGTTGAGGGGTTTTTCCAGAATCTCATCTCCATGGGAGTATCAGGGCATTCAATTCCCTTAGGACATGGCTGCAGGAACAAGAATGTTATCACTCAAGAGGCCCAGGCAGCCTGGCTTTAGGAACTTCTTTGTGTCCAGCCTTTTCCAGCAAATACAACACAGAAAGAACCACATCATTTTTCTTTTAGGGAGCAGTATGTGGCTCTCTGCACCAAGGTGCAGAGACAACATTACAGATTTGCTAGAATCTTTGCTATGCTGATGGAAGGAGGCAGGGCTGGTGTCAGCAACATCTGTGCCAGCTGTGGATTGCGCTCCATAACAGGCAGCACAAACATCAGGACTGACTTCAAGACAAGCATGAGCATCTTTGTGATTTACTGAATTCATCAGGAATGCATCCCAAGTGGTGGTATTATGACTGGATGGCCTGTTTAGGGTTGTACCTTGAAGAATAAGGGTACACTGCTTGTCCCAGTGAACCTGGAGTCGCTAATTTCTTTTCTTCCTGTTTTCTCCACTGATTCATTTATTAGTAAATATGTATAGTTAATTATGAACAAAATACTGTACCCATACAGCTTAGACTGAGTGATTATGAAATGATTAAAGAGAAAAAATAGAAAAACCTTGAGCAATACATCCAGAAAATGTTTATGGGTGGAACGTGGGAGGAATTATAGAGTTGAGTTCATCCTCAAAACAGCTCTCTTCTGCCAAAAACTAGATCAGGATATGAACTTAAACCCCTTCTCATTTGTCACAGTCCAAGAAACAAGATTAGAAAGAAGCTTTATAGAGAGGGAAGAGGGAGTCAGAGACAGAATAGAAAGAGAAAGAGACAGAGAAAGAGAGAGGTGGGGGCATTTTTGGTGTAATAAACAGCTGCAGCAGGCATCTCATGGAATATTTTAAAATCCATGCAGTGTATAAACTTATACAATACAAGAACCTCAAAGTAAGCTAATGCTGACTAGATTCTTTAAAGTCTGACTCTGAAGCAACATGAGATGGAAGCATCTCAGAAGCCTGCCATAAAGGATCCAAGAAAGCTTCCACTCTGCCACAAAACAAGTGAGACCTGCAGAAAGAATCAGCAAATCTGAACCATCAACAAAAAGAGTTCTGAGCAGACTGGGATGCTAAAGAACACTAGGACAGCAAGGGATGGGGCAGTAAGGAAGAGATTGTCAGTGTACGTTGGGCTATGACATGTATTTGCCTATTTTTGTTAGGGGAAACATGATTCAGTCTTTCTCAGCTAGGTCTTTACTTTTCTTTAGGAAATCTGGGTTAAAGAAATCCTACAGGTAGTTTTATACATTCTCAAATTCCTATCAAGGTGCAACAGATCTGATCAGAAACATCCTAGCTTTTCCTTGTCTGAAGGACCATTACATATGGTGCTGTGGAAAATACATCAAAAAATAAGAAATTGATTCTGTCTCTATCCCCCACACCCTATACCCCACCCCTCAAAAGGAAAAGCGAACCCTTTATATAAATGACAACAATAAGATGTTAACACCAGTAAGCCTCATAAAAGAAGCACAGATAAAGCACTGTGAGAATCTGGAAGAAGGGCAAATGATTTCTGGCTGGAGGTGGGGGCAGGGAGAATTTTGAGGCCAGAGGTTTTGTAGCCAAGAAACTGTAGTGCAAAAGCTAAAAGCCTGGGCTTTGGTGCAAGAAGCTTGGACCTGAGTCTGGGCTCCTCCATCTGTTGGCTCTGTGATCTCAGGCAATTCACTAAACTTCCCTGAACCTTAGCTTCTGCAATTGGTAAATGCAGCCTGGAACGATGAATTACTCAAAGGTTACAAGTACTCATCTCCTCAAAGAGCACAGGGCCATGCACCTGATAGGCGCACTCAATTAGCATTAGCTGCGATTATTGTTATTACAGAGGGGGCATGTGTCGGGCCCAGCCCCAAAGGCCATGGATGATCTTGGCTTATGGGATGAGGGCAGGGCTGTGACAGAGAAAGCTAGGACAAAGCCATGGAATGGAGGGTGTGTGATGTCGCTGTTCTCTTCACTCATCTGTCCCCTCCACCTCTTGCCCTGTGAAAGCAAATGCAATGCTCTGATTGGAATGAGAAGTGCTGTGTCCCCTTATATGACCTCATGGCAGCCTGCTCCTCCCGCATGTGTGAGCATGTGTGAGCAAGGGTGAGGGGGTGAGTGGTGAAGAGAAAAGGTTTAACACAGCCCACTCTTAGTGCACACAGGCATGCAAGTCTTTAGTGACATTCCTATTGTGGCTGTGCAGCTCAATCGACCAGTTCCCGTAATGCAAAATTTAACATGCGCTCTATGCTTCCTGCTTTATCTCTAGGCTCAAACAGGAAGCAAGTGTTCATTTGCATAGCATCCCCTTTAAGCTTACACACTGTGACCCTATTATGTTGGAATCTGACCAGGCAGGGCTCGCTCTCTCACCCAAAAAAGTTACAGACATAAAACAAGTGAGTTTAAAAAGCCAGAGTCCCTCACATTCCAGAAGCATGTTCTTAGAGCCTTCCAGTCAAGTTACAGTTTCAGACGAGTGGGAGTTTCAACAAAGCGACTGCTCTCACGGCTATCAACTTGAAGAGACTGTGATTCTGTGAGTTAGGAACTACCTGGTGAATTCACTTAACACAGATATGTCATTTGTTTCTGAAGGACATGGGATGTCAAATTAAGATGTGAATATACAGTCTCTTTTTCTCCACCTTCCCCTTCCCCCTCCCCAAAAAACAGGTCTGGATAATAATCAAAGCAATTACGAGTATTCCATGAAGACCTTGAAGGCTTTCAATTCAATTCATCTCAAATTTACTGGGTGTGCATTATGTGTTATTTAGGTCACGAACAGGGTCCTGCTAGGGATGCAAAAGTGCCTGTGACAGTCTCTAACCACTCATGTTTTACAATCTATTTGCAGAGACAAGACAAATTATACACATAAAATATTACTATGTGACACTGTGCAAATCACTTAATCTTTCTGTGCCTCTGTTTCTTGATCTATGAAAAGATGAACTTGTTTTACCTCATAAAGTCACTGTGAGGATTAGCTGAGTCAGCATAGCAAAGCATGGTGTGGAGTATTAATGATTAATTATTGCTATCCCCAGTTGTCAAGAGGATTCAGTTTTAATACCTCAGCACGGCACACACAACCATTCTGCAGACTCATTTCCTATTCTTCCTCAGCAGATACCCAGGTGCCAGCCATATCAGACCAATGCAGTTGCTTTTCTTTCCTTACCTTGAAGCAACATGGCAATAGAGGCTGACAGACTTGGGTTTGAATCACAGTTTCACCAGTGGATAACACATTAATAACATAACTCATATTTGTCTGTCTCCCCAAGTTGACTTTAAGCCTCTTGGAGGCAGAGACTTGTGTTTGATTCATCTTTGTGCCCTGGAGTGTCCAACACATGAAATTTGTTCAGTAAATGTCTGTAAATGAATAAATAAATGAATTAACAAAGGGTACTGCTAGTAGCAGAAACGTCACAGGGAAGTGAAAGCCCAGGGGTGTGAGAGTCTGTGATGTATGTAAGGGAGTCTGAGGACTAACCTGAAAAGCTAGGTGACAAGCTTGTTGCTGAGAATCATGCATGCCAGGCCGGGTTCAGAATTCAAAACTGAGAGCAATGGAGAGTCAGAGAAACTTCCCAAACAGGCCAAGAGGAATGAGGAGCTAATCCAAACTACCGGGCTGACTGAAGGAGGGGAAAGAAAGGGCCAGGTCTAGGAGACACGGAAGAGATAGACAGTAGAAGTTGGTGATTTGATAGATATGGAGGAAAAATGGAGTCTTTATGAAGTGAATGACAGTGTGAGGAGAAAGTTTATGGAGAGAGTTGAAGAGTTCTTCATAATAAATCTGTTTTGTTAGCAGCACAGTTCTTTAAAACCTTTTTTTCCATTTATAAAAATAACATACTTCTATTCTGGAAAATTTGGAACAGGCAGAAAAGTAGAAAGAATTAAAATTACTTGTAATCTGGCCATCCAGAGAAAACTGTTTCTAACACATTGCTGATTTTCATTTAATCTTTTCTCAGTGCATACACATATATTTAACATTGCTATACCATTGTTACAAATTTACACAATGACACATTATACAAGGTGCCAAATTTACATTGCACACATTTTAATAAATACCCCATTTTAATATTATTCAAACTCCTAATTTTTAATGTCAGCATTAATGTCATCATTGATGAACCATTATTTATATAAATAACTCCTTATATAGTTGTTCATTTGGGTGATCTTCAGTTTTTCACTACTACAAATAATTTGGCAGTGAACACCATGCTATATAAATCTTTACTGGCATTTCCAATTATTTTCTAAGGACAGAGTCCTAGAAATGCAATTACTTATACTTTTCTTTTTTGAGTTTCGCTCTTGTTGTCCAGGCTGGAGTGCAAAGGCACGATCTCAGCTCACTGCAACCTCCACCTCCCAGGTTCAAGTGGTTCTCCTGCCTCAGCCTCCCAAGTAGCTGGGATTACAAGCAGGTGCTACCATGCCTGGCTAGTTTTTGGATTTTTAGTAGAGACACGGTTTTACCATGTTGGTCAGACTGCTCTCAAACTTCTGACCTCAGGTGATCTACCCACCTCGGCCTCCCAAAGTGCTGGGATTACAGGCATGAGCCACCATGCCCAGCCAGCAATTACTTACACTTTTACACATTACTTTTACATATTTAAATTTCTTAGCACCTGTTACTAACTAACTTTCCAGAAAGGCTGTATCACCTTATATTCCCTGTAATTTGGCCAGAATTGAGCATTATCTTGTAAAAACAACCAAAAAAGCCAGTTTAATAGTAGAAACTGTCTTGATCCTATTTATCTTATTTAGTTTGCATTTCTTTAACTACTAAAAATAATGACCCTTTTCACATTTGTTAGCGACTTACATTTCTTCTTTGTGAAGAAAAAAATCATACCTCAAATCATGTCTTTTTGTCCATTATTTTATTACGATAGTAAGGTTTTTAAATTGATTTGAAAGATGTATTTATATATTGTATTAGTTTATTCTCACACTGCTAATAAAGACATACCAGAGACTGGGTAATTTATACAGCAAAGAGGCTTAATTGACTCCCAGTTCCACATGACTGAGGAGGCCTCACAATCATGGCAGAGGTGAATGAGGAACAAAGTCTCATCTTACATGGTGGCAGGCAAGAAAGAATGAGAGCCAAGTGAAGGGTGAAACCCCTTATAAAACCATCAGATCTCATGAGAACTCACTATCATGAGAACAGTATGGGGGAACCACACCCATGATCCAATTATCTCCACTTGGTCCTGCCCTTGACATGTGGGGATTATTGTAATTCAAGAAGAGATTTTGGGTAGGGACACAGCCAACCCGTATCATACATTAGTCCTTGTCGATCATATTTGTTGCAAATATTTGACTAATTTGTGTTAACATTTTATCATATTTTTAATATATAGAAATTTTTAATGCAGTTTCATTTACCAATGCAGTTAAATGTATTTATTTTCCTTTTGTGATTGTTTTCACTGCTCTTATACCTGGACAGCCTTTCCTCAAGCTAAGATTTGCTTCTCATCTTTATTTTTCTTTTTTACTTTTATGGTTTTCTCTCCTGCATATAACTCTTTATTTTAGTTCATAATGTAATGTAAGGCTCTCAAACAATGGGAAGGAACTACCTGTAAGTGGCAACTTGCAAGGCACTGAACTGTGTTCATTTGTAAAACATGACACTGGATAAACTGGGCTATCTACAATTTAGAACTAATGAAGAACCTTGTTTGCTTTCTTGGTCTCAAGATAATGTCCTCTTCAACAATAATACTTAATACACCATGTGACAGAAACTGAGTCTTGCTTTCCTAAGAAAGCAAATCTCTTGAGAATGGAACTATGAAATGCTTGCCCTTTTTCTCTAGTTGTTGAAATCTGGTAACTCTGAACAACAGACATTCACATAGTTACTAAGCCAGGAAAGGTCACTGAAGATGCTGTGCTTTGGGGGCGGTGCTGCCTCTGGAGACTAGATACCCTATTGCACCTGGGATTCTCTTCCCACCTCACTTTACTCTGAGAGGAAGACAAGAAGAAGTGGACTTCTAGGGCATTTCAGCACACATGGAAGATGATGAAATAAAATAATCATCATCATATAGATGACAAAAAGTGAAACAGATTTGCTCAGTGGCTGAAGCAAACTTTTACATTCAGTTGATCATTTTAACTGAACGAGGGAATGTTCTTGCCGGGGCATCAGTTCATTGTTCTTACACATTTCCTATATTACTGGAAAGTTTAAAAAAAAAAATCTCAATAACAGCTTAACTCTTAGCATATAATTAGTTTGGCCCAGATTAATCTAGGACATACATTTTTCTCATACGTATTTCATTTTATCATGTTAACCTTACTGGTCAGTTGGTTCCAGAAGACAGGACTGGATGTGTAGGGGAACCGAGGGGCTAAGATACCACAGGACTTGTCATGACATGGGTCCATGGGTTCCTAGCTCTAAGTCCTTCCTTTATTATTGTGCCACCTCAAAACATACTATGAAGAGCCTGGGATAGTTTTAAAAGCTCCAGGCTACAATACTGTGACCTTGGATATGTCATTTAATCTTTTTGGGTTTAAAAAATATATTATTTATTTTTAATTGTTGTAAAATATACGTAACATAATATTACCATTTTAATGATTTTCTTTTTTAAGATGGAGTCTTGCTCTATCTCTAGGCTGGAGTGCAGTGGCAAGATCTCAGCTCACTGTAACCTCCGTGTCCCAGGTTCAAGCAATTCTCCTGCCTCAGCCTCCCAAGTAGCTGGAATTACAGGTGCATGGCATGATGCCCAGCTAATTTTTGATTTTTAGTAGAGACAGGGTTTCACCATGTTGGCCAGGATGGTCTCGATCTCTTGACCTTGTGATCTGCCCACCTCAGCTGCCCAAAGTGCTGGAATTATAGGTGTGAGCCACTGTGCCTGGCACATTTTAGTGATTTTTAAGCATACAAGTCAGTGGCATTAAACACATTCACGCTGTTGTGAAACCATCACCACTACTCATCCACAGAACTCTTTTCATCTTGCAAAACTGAAACCCTGTACTCATTAAAAAATAATTCCCTATGTGTTCTCCTCCCAGCCCTTGATAATCACCATTCTACTTTCTGTCTTTATGAATCTGACTAGTGGAGGTATCTAATATAAAACAAATTATACAGCATTTACCCTTTTGCCACTGGTTTTTTCACTTAGTATAATGTTTTTAAGATTCACCCTTGCTGTAGCATACATCAGAATTTCCTTCCTTTAAGGCTAAACAATATTCCATTTTATGTACAGACATTTTGTTTATCCATTCATCTGTCAGTGGATACTTGAGTCGCTTCCACCTTTTAGTTACTGTGACTAATGCTGCTATAAACATGGATGTACAATTATCTCTTCACGTGCTGCTTTTACTTCTTTTGGGTAATACCCCAAAGTAGGATTGCTGGATCATATAGTAGTTCTAGCTTTAATTTTTTTTTTTTTTTTTAGACGGAGTTTCGCTCTTGTTACCCAGGCTGGAGTGCAATGGCGCGATCTCGGCTCACCGCAACCTCTGCCTCCCGGGTTCAGGCAATTCTCCTGCCTCAGCCTCCTGAGTCGCTGGGATTACAGGCACGCGCCACCATGCCCAGCTAATTTTTGTATTTTTAGTAGAGACGGGGTTTCACCATGTTGACCAGGATGGTCTCGATCTCTTGACCTCGTGATCCACCCGCCTCGGCCTCCCAAAGTGCTGGGATTACAGGCGTGAGCCACCGCGCCTGGCCTCTAGCTTTAATTTTTTTTAAGGAACTGCCAGCTGTATTTCCATAGTAGTTGTACCATTTTACATTCCCACCAGCAGTACACAAGGGCTCCAAATTATCCAGATTCTTGCCAAACTTCTTCTTTGGGTTTTATGTATCACCTACTCATCCATTAAAGTGCTTGAGATACAGCGTAGAATAAGACAGATTCTGCCTGCCTTCAGAAGACTGTAATCTGACATGGATTAGGGACTCTCAACAATAGCTTTGGTGGGATGAATGTTAAAAACATAGGTGAAACGAGCTAGAGCAATGAAGTACTTTATCCCAGAGCTTTCCAGCTCTAGGTTCTGTGGGCACAGGAAGGTGGCAAAGGCAACCACTGAGTAGATTCTAATGTGGAACTCATCCCATAAATTAAATAATATGTTCAAACACATTGTATTTGTGAAAAAGGGGATCCTTTATTATCCTTCACCAAACCCAATACAGCTTGTTGGATGAGTCAGAGACCCTTATGTGGCTTAAAATCCGAAATCTTGAGAACAGAGGCTACAAACTGGCAACCTGAAGGCCAACGTGGCATGATGTTTACATTAGTTGCCAACATTTAAATTTCCTATAGGGCTCTGGATTTCTGGCTTCAGAAAATCTGGCAGCACTAGGGCAAAGGCAGGAACTGGCTGGGCTGAGAGCAGCCCTGTGCATGTGGAGAGTGACAGTTTGCTACAGCTCCTAGGTGACCTCTTTCAGTCGCTTTCTTGGCTGCTTGGCCCTGTGAGTCTTCGCTTCAGAGCTTTCAAGTCCAGCATGGTAACTGTCAGCACATGTGCTACCAAGCACATGAAACATGGCTGAATTAAAATGTGCTGAATTGAAATATGCTATACATGTAAAATGAACACTAGATTTCCAGGACTTAGAATTTTTTTTTTTTTTTTTGAGATGAAGTATCACTCTGTCACCAAGGCTGGAATGCAGTGGTGGAATTTTGGCTAACTGCAACCTCTGCCTCTTGGGTTCAAGTAATTCTTGCACCTCAGTATCCCAAGTAGCTGGGATTACAGGTGTGCACCACCACATCTGGCTAATTTTTTTTTCTTTCTTTTTTTTTTTTTTTTGCAAAGATGTGGTTTCACTATGTTGGCCAAGCTGCTCTTGAACTCCTGTCTCGGCCTCTCAAAGTGCTAGGATTATAGGCATAAGCCACTGTGCCTGGCCGAAAAAAATTTTTAATTCCATTAATAATTTGTTATATGAATTATAAGTTACATAATGTTTTGCAATATATTACATTAAAGATAAAATTTATCTGTTTATTTTTACTTGTTTTAATGTGGTCTAGCAGAAAATTTAAAATTGTATCTATGCCTTATATTATATTTCTATTAGGTAATACTGCTTTAGGGCTTCTTCTAGATAGTCTATGTTAGAAGAAGCCCTAAAGCAGTATTACTGAATAGAAATATAATGTATATAATAAGAAATTATCATTTGAATTATGTCATATTAATTTCTTCTTATAATACATAACCACATGTTTCATTTATTAAGCAAGAAAACAAGCCCAAGGGGGATACTTTTAAATTGCAGCTCACATGAAAACATCTGACATCATAGGTCTTATATTATCTTAAAACACATTTATTCCTCTCTGGTGGATATACTAATATAACATTACCTGAAAACACTGCTCTGAAACTTTACTACTGTTCCAATATTTAACTCCTATTTTCATTTAATTAGTAATCTAAGGTACTTGTAAGTTACAAGGTAAGTTTTTCATATTTGTTTATGTTACTTTGCACTTTAAAATGAAATCGAATCCATTCATGTAAACCCTCTTCACAATTCTTTTTCCTAAAGGCTTAAAGGCTGCTAGTATAATGAGCATTTCATAGTAGCCATTAGTCTATGATTTTATTGGACACATTACCTTTTAAAAGTCTTCTAGCTTAATTAAATAAGTGACTGACTGTTAAAATTAATTTCCAGCAGGTATGAGACAAAGGACTGTAAGCCAAGAAAAACAAGGGAATCATTCTAATTGGTCTTTTGGTGTGTGTGACAAAGACAACTGCCTAAATTACTACTATGTTCTTAGCAAATGAGATGCATTAAAATTAAGTGAGATTTTAATTTTAGATATATAGAAGTCATAGATGTATAAGCTGAAACATAGGCTTCCAGATGACATTCATTCAACACATAAAGGAAAATAAAAGGTTAAGGAAATTAGGTGTTTAATTCAGGTATGACTGAAAAGCAAAATATAACTCTGAAATAAAACTGTGTTGGGACTGCACTTTTCAATTTGCATATTTACTGACAATCCATTTGGCTATTGCATGACTTCTCACTCTTGTTTATCAATGTAACTATCCAAGAAATTCCTGGGGTGGCTTCCAACTTTACTGGGACAGGGCAGAAGTTTGTCTTTCTTTGTCTCCTTTTATTCTCCCTCCTGTCTCTTTTCTGGCCTCCCGTTCTTTCTCTTATTCTATCTACCCAACACCTCCTAGTTTCTTACAATTTTACATTTTTATAAAAAATATTTTTATTGTGATTCAAATAGCCTGATGCCAGAAGTTCTAGGGCCATACATTATTGCTAAAGAAGGATCATTCTATGTAGGTCTGACTTTCAAGCAAGTAGCTGTCAAAATAGTAGATTTCCAGTGTGCACACCCATGGCTCATCCACTATGTGTGAAGCTTCCATCTTGATCATGGGACACAAAAGGATATGCTTTATGAAATGGGTAAGAGGACAGAAGAAATGATGGCACAAGGTTAATGAGGCCTAGTTCTTTTAGTGGAAATTTCATGTGGTAGTGAAAGAGAAAAAGCAACCTATCCATGTATTATACGCCTGGGAAAGTCTTTGTTAATATAAAACTCAATGATTCTTCCAAGAGAAAATTGTGTAATAAAAATGATGTGGTAGGATATACATTGCTAACAGATCCCTAGACATCTTTTAAAATATTTCCACTCTTCCATCACTTGAGCTATCTTTTTTTTCTAAAATGCATATGCTAAAGTTTAGTTATGCCAAGATAGCTTCTGTCTTTCTTTAATTGCCTGCCTACTTCCATTCACTGACATTTCACAGGGGCACTTAGAATTCCAAGGATCTCATAGATTGGAGAAAGTCTTTAAAGAAATTAACGATTGGCCAGACAGGGGCTCACGCCTGTAATCCCAGCACTTTGGGAGGCCAAGGCAGGTGGATCACTTGAGGTCAAAAGTTTGAGACCAACCTGACCAACATGGTGAAACCCCATCTCTACTAAAAATACACACATAGCCTGACATGGCGGTGCATGCCTGTAATAGCAGCTACTTGGGAGGCTGAGGCAGGAGAATCACTTGAACCTGGGAGGTGGAAGTTGCAGTGAGCCAAGATTGTGCCATTGCACTCCAGCCTGGGTAACAAGAGCAAAACTCCATATCAGAAAGAAAACCCAAAAAAACAAAACCCACAATGAACAACAGCAGTGATGAAATAGGCAAGATTGCCTTGTACATGGCAGGAATTATGCTGGGCTTTCCTGTGCCTTTCAATAAAAATAATGATTATATGTCACTAAATAGGAGAAAGAAATATTTTAGACACCTCTAAAACCCTAAAATAGCTCACTAAATTCAGAGCTGAGAAGGAAGCATGGCATGCTTCTATGAACTTACCCATCGGAAGAGTCAACTATTTTCTGAAACATGAAGCTGGCAACACAAACACACGAAAACCTCTACTCTTAGTTTTAAAAATAATGCATAATCCCAGCTGCTTCCTCCTACCTGACAGTAAAGATTCTAAAAATTACTACCTAAAAGCTCTATCTGATTTTCATTTGTGCCAGCATCAGCTCAATATCTGAGAGCATTTTCAGGATTTAGATTCAGAAGGAGTCTTTGCTGACAACATTATCAGGAAGTAGCTACTATTAAGTCTTGGCTTTATTAATTCTTTTCTATGGTGAATACTGACTCTAAGATGTTTCATGAACACACACAACTAAGTGCAGTGAAACAGCAATAATGAAAGTAGTAAGAGATACGCACGAGTCGGAAAGAGTATACATTACTAGGATATGAATATTTCAAATGTATATACAGTCTCTGCCAGTCTAAGAAAGCACTAGCACCTTGAAGTTCTTGAGGGAACTGCTCTAGTGCCCAGATAAGAATGATTGGTAAATACAGTAGTAAGCATACCGCTTGCAAAACTAATGTTTATCATAGTGAGCTCATGGTGTCACTCAGGAAATGGGTTGAATAAAGGAATAAGAATGTCTAAGGAATTTAGAAGGTTGGTACTCAAAAAAGCACAGTAATCAAGTTCACATCCTCAATCCACTTCCTTAAATACATGACCTTGATTAGTCCCATAAGCTATAAGCCTCAGATTTCTTATTGGTAAAATACAGATAATATTGTCTACCCCAGCAGCAACTTATGAACATTAAGTTATATAATACACGTTATGCCTAGCACTTACAGGCACTGTTGTGTCTGTAAGCAAATCTACCTTGTCCATACTATTTCTTCTTTTATTATAAATATAGAAATTGGAGATTATGCTGAAATCTCACATAAATAATCAACTCCAAACTGTGCATGAATTAATGAGATTTGTGCATCAATAATAATAGCAACAACCCAAAGACTAATTATATTATCTCAATCACTTAACATACTTTCTTCTAATATATTTGCAGTCATGTTTGAAGGCAATGTTTAGAAATAACCCACTACATCTAGACTATGCATCTTCACTCTCTTACCACTGTGTACTATATACCATATCTTTAATTTGGAAGCAAATCTAGACTTTTTTGGAGAGCAGGAACAGATTCAGAAACAGCCATTATAAAACAAAAGATTATAATAGTACATGAATATTGACATCTTAGAGCTTATGTTTCCACATAGGCACAGGGTTTTGCCTCATCAAAATGAATCTCGCTTTCATAATCTGAAAATTCCAGATTTAGTTCTGAACACCTTGAATTTGAACCACAGGCTCCTATAGAAATTACATCTCAAAGTCCGAAATGTTAGAAATACTAATAAAGTTAGAAACGTTACCCTCAGGATAGCAGCTTGGTCCTGGGTTTCTATGATATCCACTCCCTCACATGGTCTAAGGCTAAAACTTAATTTCACATGAAAAAAAAAATCACTGGAAAAGCTTTCCATTGCCTTTATTTACTTTTTAAAAAATAACTATTAAAGAAAAAGCAAAAATGTGTTTTAATAAATAAGCTCAGATATTACCTACCCAGAATTAGCTCTCACCTAAATGCTACATGAGCCTAGAGGCATTATTTACAACTTTACAATTATTCACAACTTCCATGTTGTACAGGAATGCACAGGAAAAGCAGGGAGACAATTTGGGAATTCCAGACAACTGGGATATAGCTTTAAATACGTGTACATAGATATAGACATACACACCATCCATCTGTAGAAAACACACACACACACACACACACACACATACACACACACGCACATTATGCTCTATATATGTATTTTTTGAATATTTGTCTATCTAGCTATCAAACTATTTACTTATGATCTATTCTCTCTCTGTGTATGTATATGTATATATACATGTGTATGTATTTGATCCTATCCAAATAGACGTATTTAAAAACCGTGCATACACCTGATTAGGTCTCTTTATAAGCCAAGCATTGCATCGAGTTTCAGGGTTAGCTATTGCAACATCAGAATCCCAGATTCCCCTTCCACTCTGGTCCACACCCAAGGGTAATGCTAGTGCTCTTTATCTGACTTAGCTTCAAGTTTCCACTGCATCTCAATACCATTTGTTATTCAATCTGCATTCAATTCAACTACATTTAAGCTAAAGTTACGAGTATATTTGGAAATGTATTCAGCCATCAATCATGATCATGATTGAACACATTATACTTTGAAAACTGTGTGTTAGCAATATCCATACTTTATTTAGATGGAGACCTCAATGTAAACAAATTATCAAACTGAATTTGGATGCCTTTATTATATCTTACATAAATCAAACAATTGTTAAAATGCCGTTAGGAAAACACTGACCAAAAATGCCTAAAGTAACAAATGAATAGTGTCATGCAAACATTATCTCTGATGCTTTAGTATTAATTAGCCACACAATTTAATTTTTTGAATGTAGGATATATGTGGCTTTTGTTGACATTTCACTTTAAGCCCAGATTTTTGTTTAATCCTTTGAATAGCAGATCAAGAGCTATGCCTTTGATTAAGTAATGACTGAAAACTATTTAAAAATAGGGTTGATTCCTAAAATAGGATTTTTCCATTTGACTGGCAACAAAAGGTCCCTGTAGACTTGCCTATACTGGCAAGGAAAAAAAATGAGTCTATTTTGGAGTTAATATTTCAAATGGGCTTTTGTTCTGCCAACACCCTGAGTTTTCAAGTATGGTACTAAAGTAGAAATGTTTAAAACTCACACAACAATGTATTTGTGGAGTCAGGATTAGAACATCATAAATTGGTTACTATTTAATGTATCTTAAGTTCCATTAATTATATTAATGAGAGGCAACCCAAGCTAAGAATCTCAATACAGACTCACATTCCTGCTCTATTATGTAATGTACACACACATATACACATACATTTATAATATTCAACTTGATAACTCATGTCGCCAAATTGTTAATGCCCTGACATATGTCAGAGCGTACTGAGTAATTAAACACAAAGAAAAAAGAGTACAGGAATATTTTAAACCTTTCATATCATCAATTAAGAATGTCACTTTCTCAAACTAATTTTCATAAAAGCCTCTTTTGAACCAATGGCTCTTCTGGATAATACTAATTTCTTTTCCTCCCTTTTAACAAAAACCTGTGATACATTCTGCAATCATCATCACTTTCTTCTCTAGTATTTTACTGTTTCAAATAAAAGTTTTTTCTTTGATTTACCTTTATGTTTCTTAATTAAAGTCAGAATTTGGCATCTTGTGAACAATGCTACTTGCCTCTATTACACCTTTAGCCTCATCAAATTATGGGTGGATTTTTCTAGCTGAGACTTTCCTCGCATTGAGTCTCTCTCCTGGAATTTTCTCAATGGCTCTGCTTATAGCAGGATTTCCCACTAATCTTTCCAACTGTACAACGGCACGTTCAAGACAGGCCCCTTACAAACTTAAACTCACTAGATGGCTCAAATTTGAGATCCTCAAGGAACCCATAGGTCCAAAGATCAAATGGAGTTCCAGAATCCACTCTAGTAGATTATTCTGTATGAGAATCAAAATACAAAGTGAACAGAACCCAACAAAAGACACCCTACCTGGAATGCAGATGGAGCATCCGTTTCAAAAATTTCTTGGGGAACTCCAGGTTGTAGGATTGCAGGGAACACTAAAAGATGTTCTGGACACTCTGACTTCCCTTGTGAGTTTAGTGTAGACATAGCCTTAAAGACTTTGCTTCCTCTTGCTTGTGTGAATTTCAAAAATAAAATAAATTCTACTGTTGGTCTACTAATTGCCTTTTTTGTATCAATTACCTATACTCAAATTCTATCATCCACCTTACGTTCCTAGGTCCCCGATTCTACTGTTCACCCCAGATCTCTTCATCCTGTGGAATCTTGCCTCTCTACTATCTCTGCAGCATCTTCTCTGAGGCAGCTCATCAGCAATTCAAATGTAACTTGACCAAGATTGTTGTCTGCATTTTACCAGGACTTTCCCCCCGTCTGCTGAGTAGAGTTGTCTGACTCTTGCCTTTCTGATTCTCATCTTCCTCTAATTCCACTCTCATTAATTTGCACCTTCTGGCCACAGAGCCCCAATTCTATTGAAGACACATTTTCATGCAAAGTTTCAAAATATTCTTAAATAACTTGCCACTCTTCTGGAACCTATACGAAAGAGAGGGGTCCCACCTTTCCAGTCCCTTAGGGCAGCATTAAATACCCTAGGGATACAAAGTCAGTGCAATTCTATGTGTAACTGGCAGGCTAAAATGTCTTTTCCACCCTTGGGTTTATTATACAAGTCACTGCCTAATTATCTTGAACAGGAGAAAGAATACTTGACCTTGCAGTATAAACAAGGCAATTTGTGTCTCATGTTTTATATTTGATGATTTATAAATACAACTGATGTTATCAAGTAACATTCTACCGCACAATGTTTAAATCCTCTGGCATGTGTGTTCTAAAGAAATGACATTCACAGAAGAGAGAAAACAAAGGGTTCCAATATCCCAAAAAGTATCTCAAGCAGGAGCAAAACAGGCAGAATATGCAGAAATATGGACAGTATGGCCTTTAATAATCCAAATATGTCTAGTCTTGCTGAAATTTAAAGATTAGTCTTATAGACAATACGGCATTCCTGGAAGGTTTTGAGAAAGACATGAAACTTTTTTTGTGAACTTAGATCAGGAGTGGGTTGGCAATCTAAAAAAAGAAGAGAAATAAGTTAACGTCCAAAGGATGGAAACTTGATCCTTACTTCCTGAGTGGTGAATTCACTTTGAAGTTGTCATGAGAACTGGGTTCACTTAATATTCTTCTATTCTTTATATCCTTACGGAAATCTTTAAGTGTGGTAAGGATCTTCGAAAGTATTTATTGCAACCCTCTTGTTTCACAAGCATGAAAACACAAACATCAGCCAACTCCGTCACCAACACCACAAAGCTAGGCAGGAGCAGCAGTGACATTGGAATTCAGGGCTCCTGAATGGCTGTCCAGCATTTCCTCTAGTGTCAAACGTGTTTATGTTCTGGGGGCCACCCCATTTGTATCTCAGTTGTGACATCTCTGCCCTCTATTCCAGCTTTGAATCAACAAGGCCCTCTTTGAATCTATCTGTCTATATCTATGTCTATGTAGCTGTCTGTCATTCTTAGATCTGGTACCATTTCCTGACTCGTGAAAAAGGTGATTCGGCACACTCAGACACCTGATATGGCTTGGAGAGAGGCAGTCTAATGCCTTTATTCTTAAGTCTTGGATATGTGGAGGGCTCTATAGGTTAGGATCTTGTTGTTGTTCTCGTTATTTATTTTTTGTTCAGGCCACCTTCCTGAACTGTTTAAACCAGCCATTTTCTATAATCTGCACATATCCCTGTCACCCCATCTGGGGACTCCTACTTAGGATACAATTTGAGAAGATAATCTTCTTATTGTTTTTATCATATTTCATACGAAGTATTCTGGGTTGATTTAATCATCTTGGTTTCTTGATCCCAACCTGGAGATTTCTCTTCTGCATGGAGTTAACCCCGTATTTTATTCACTCACTCCCCTCCCCCTTTGACAATATCATTACTGGCCTGAGGAGGGTCACTTAGAACAAGTTAACTTCCTACTTTTTATTTTCAGATGGACCTGCTGAGCTTCCAGCTATATCCCTACCACCTAATAAGTCAGTTTCCATTTCATTCTGTCACTTGAATTTTTTCCCATAATGCTTCCCTTTTTGCATTACACTAACCTTCTCAGTGCATATTAGTTTCAATGCTTTGCTTTTATTCCTTACTCATTAGTCATCTCTCATTTGACTCAAAGCCACACTCCTTCCCAAGACTTCTCTCCCTGTTCCTTCTCATTGTTAACATTCTATGGTTATATTTGGATCAAGTTTCTGCTTTGCTGGTGATGTCGATCATTTCAGTAGAAGTTTGTCTTTCACTTGCTTGCTTCAGCATCTCCTGCACATTTTAGATAAGATAAACACACTCTCAAGCTCAGTAGTGAGGGAAGTAACTTCTAAGCCATCCCTACAAGAGTAGACATGACATGAATATAGGTGTGCTGATGGCTGGAACATGACCTCAACTCAGATGAGGCCTTATTGTGCAGGACTGGGCTAGATGTGGCTATGTGGGCTTGCTGGTCTACCTTCCGCTGTCCCACCTTGGTGTATAATATGGCCCTGGATGCTGTGTTCCACATGCAATAGGTCCTTAGTCAATACGTGTTGCTGCTTGTTGTGGGAATTATCTAGTAGGGGATCTCTAACAGTATCTCCCCACCCCAAGCAAAAATTGGCCACTCCCTCCTTTAAGCCACCACTGAAACGTTTATGATTCCATTTACTGTTCTCCTAACATTTGCAATCACATACATTTCCCCTATCCAACTAAGAGATCCTTCAGTATCTGTTTCCTATTTGGAATATCATAATTGGGGCTTACCAATTGCTATAGTCTGGATATTTGACCCTCTAAACTTCATGCTGAAATCTGATCTCCAGTGTTGGAGGTGGAGCCTAAAAAGAGGTTTTTGGGTCATAGGGTGGATCCCTCATGAATGGCTTGGTGCCATCCTCATGGTTATGAGTAAGTTCTTGCTCTGGCAGTTCACACAAGAGCTAGTTGTTTAAAAGAGTGTAGAACTATCCTTCCCCACATTTCCTCCTTATCTGGCCATGCTTCCCCCTTTACCTTTTGCCATGATTGTAAGTTTCCTGAGGCCTTCCAGGCACCTCCCTCTCCCTCTTGCCTCCTCTCTCACCACGTGATCTCTACACGTTGGCTCCCCTTCCACCATGAGTGGAAGCAGCCTGAATTCCTTCCCAGAAGCAGATGCTGGAGCCATGCTTCTTGTACAGTATGCAAAATTGTAAGTCAAATAAGCCTCTTTTCTTTATAAATTGCCCAGTCTCAGGTATGCCTTTACAACAGCTAAGTGGACTGAGACACCAACTAAGTAACAAATGAGATGCCTTTTACTTTCCTGAAGAAGCTCCTTTACTACTAACACTGGGCCTCAATGTGCAACATCCATCTTGTAATGTTGAATTTGTTTGTGAATACACAGTGTGACAAATTGATGGGAAATCAAAATGGTCCCGGGCTTACATTTTCATGGGTGAGATACACTTTAGAGGATTTCTGCCACATATCCTATACAACTACAGAATATTTACAGCATTGCTCCAATAAGTGTAGCAGTTGCCTTGGGAAAGGGTAGAAAGAAAGTTTGTAAGCTAGGCTGGGTACAGGGGCTCACACCTGTAATCCCAGCACTTTGGGAGGGCAAGCCAGGTGGACCATTTGAGGTCAGGAGTTTGAGACCAGCCTGACCAACATGGTAAAACCCTGTCTCTACTAAAAACACAAAATTAGCCGGACGTGGGTGGAGTGTGCCTGTAATCCCAGCTACTCAGGAGGCTGAGAATCACTTGAACCCAGGAGGCAGAGGTTGCAGTGAGCCAAGATCATGCCATTGCACTCCAGCCTGGGCAAAAAGAGCGACATTCCATCTAAAAAAAAAAAAAAAAAAAAAAGTTTGTGAACAGTAACTCCTCTATCTTCAATAAGTAGGCCAGTCAATTGTATATGGATCAGTACTGAGAGACACACAGTTGTCAATGGGTGGGAGTCCTGTGCTAACAACAGCTACAGCTCTATCATGATCCAGCCCTTCAACGGCTCCGTTAAGACTGGCCTCTAAAAGAAAAGTGACACTAGGGAAAGGATGGAAGGGCCAAGAATTAGGCTGCTGGCTGAGGGAAACATCTAAAATAAATGTCAACATCTGGACCTTATTTCAATTGATCAAATGGCATGTATTTAATAAAAGCTAGTTTTCACTTCCACTGCCTATCTCAGCATATCTTCATATCACCAAATTGCCACTCAGCTTTTCTACATCACTGTCTTCCATTCATCTGTTTAGAAATCTGACTTGCCCACTGTACTCGTGAGATACTAGAGGTTGCCTTTTTATCCCTAGTCCAGTATCTGATCTTGTGGGCTCTCAGGAGATGTTTGTTGAATGAATAAAGGCTGTGAAGGGCATCCTAATAACAGCAAACACTTAGCAGTACTTCCTGTCGGCCAGGCTTTATAAATATTAATTCATTTAATCCTCATTAACATAGATACTGCTCTGTCTTCCATCTTATGAATGAGGAAACTGAGGCATAGACAGACTAAGTAACTAGCTCCAGCTCATATAACCTAAGCAGTCTGGCTCCAAAGTGTGTGTTCCTATGTTTCCTCTCAGTTTTGACTATTTTAAGTAAAAATAATGTCTTTAAAGTAAAATGTTCCCACCACCCCAAAAAAGGAAATAAATGTTCCACTGTGTAAAGAAAACTATACAAATACTAAAAGTAACAGGGCTTTTAGAATTTCGATGACAATCTATGAAAACAAATATTGCTGGTAGCCTTGAAACAGCCCAAGTGTTTCTCTACTTCTTGGAAAAATCTGTAGATTTACTTTGTTTCTGCCTTTTTATTGGATTTCATTTTTCCTTTTGGCATAAGGACTCTAAATTTTGAAATATGATTTTAAATGTTTAAATATTTAAATTTATTACATTCTCATCATGGATTTCTATATACCTTAACAGTATCTATGAAAATATATTCTCATGCCTGTAATTCAAGCACTTTAGGAGGCTGAGGCAGGCAGATCACCTGGCATCGGGAGTTTGCGACCAGCCTGACCAACATGGAGAAACTCTGTATCTACTAAAAATACAAGATTAGCCGGGTGTGGTGGCACATGCCTATAATCTCAGCTACTTGGGAAGCTGAGGCAGGAGAATCACTTGAACCCAGGAAGCGGATGTTGCGGTGAGCCAAGATCATACCATTGCACTCCAGCCTGGGTAACAAGAGTGAAACTTTGTCTCAAAAAAAAAAAAAAAAAAAAAAAAAAAAGAGAAAATATAGTAATAAAAATATTTCAGGATACTTAAACCTAGTATACAATTTCAAACCATTTGTGCTTAATGTCATATTTTTTGGAGGACTATATAAGCACATTCATTTTGTCTGAATACAACAACTTTAAATCAATGCATGGTTCCCCTAGGGTTGCCATTTCTCCTAAGCATAAAGAAACATACAATCTCTTGTATCACTATATCTAAAATGTATTTGGAAATGTATTATCATTTCCATATTTCAAAAAGAATACAGAATAAAGTAACAGCTCTCAAACTTAAAGAAGTTTGAGAAGATCCATAAGAAATACATATTATAATTCAGCACATATTGGTATATACATTTATATGTGCATATTTTTTGCAAAATATTTAACCTTATAACACACGATGCACTTTAACATTTTTACTATATTCTATTTACTTTTTAAAAAAATAGTTGGGGGCTAGGCATAGTAGTTCATGTCTGTAATCCTAGCACTTTGGGAGGCCGAGGCAGGATATCATTTGAGATCAAGAGTTTGAGACCAGCCCCGCCAAGATGGTGAAACCCCATCCCTACTAAAAATACAAAAATTATCCAGACATGGTGGCAGGTGCATGTAATCCCAGCTACTTGGGAAGCTGAGGCAGGAGAATCATATGAACCCGGGAGGCAGAGGTTGCAGTGAGTCGAGGTGGCACCACTGCACTCCAGTCTGCGGGACTGAGCGAGACTGGGTCTCAAAAAACAAAAAACAAAAAAACAAAAAACAAACAAACAAAAAAAACAAAGTTGTTCTTGACTCACTAAATTGATTTCCTGAACCACTGATGAGTTATTAACGGTTCACAATCTGTAGTTTTCCAAGACTGAAGAGGTAGACTCCACATTCTCTTTCTTTGATCCTGGAAATGCTGGGTCACTCTCTTACTGGTGGGTCACCACTCGTCATAAGGAAGATCAGCCCATAAAAAACTGTGGCCTCAGGCAGCCAAAAGAGGTACCACATCAGTGTGGGGTACATTTACCCCATTTTATAGGGACAATGACCTCTTGATTAATTACTTTGCAAATTACTCATTAAAACTTGGCTTTGCAAAGTTAGTCCTTGGTCCAGTTATTACTGCCAGATTTCCTGTTTACACTGAACTCAGTATGTTAGGTTATTGTCCCCACTGAAAAGTACTTTGGACAAGGAAAAAAGGTGTAGCCAAGCAAGAAACAGATTCCTAGCATCATTTCCTGGTGTGCTTCAACAAAGAATTCATGAACAGCAGGTGAAGTCTGGAAGCCTGATGCAGATGCTAAAGTGACCAGCATCATTTTATAGCAAATGGTCCAGAAGGTTCAGCATGGTGTGATTTGTCTGCACTGGTTTCTCCTGGCAACCTCTGACAGTGCAGCCCACTGGTACCTTGACAGATCTCTCAAAGAGATGTCAAGATGAACATTTTTTAGATTCCTAAACTAGTAGGCAGAGGTAAAGTACTCTTGAGTGTGCACTGATGTATATTTTCTCCTTGCATAATCATTTTCTCCCCAAATCATATGGATATGGATGTCTGCTTCAATTAAATTACCTACTACAGGCATATTCATGTTCTTCATTTTAGAGTTAAGAAAAGCTGCAATCAGCATGAAATTTTTCTTAGAGGGGGAAGCATGGCATGCAAATGAGTTAGCTTCTCTCCCTACTCTCCCCCACCCCAACACACACACTATTTCCAGGAGGATTATAGACCAACCTTTTTATCATATAGTTTTTTGTAAAGAGGCCATCCATTTATATACCATCGACTTGGCTTCACCTAAGATGAAGTGCAGCTTCTCAGCTGACACTAAATAGCCTTTTGCAAACCACCACAGGGTCAAGTACATAATTTAGGGTGGTTCAGGGATGTCCACCCTAGGATCACACACATCAGCCATTAAAACCATGAATCAATATTAGGTACCTAACTCTGGTCTTAGAGTCATATCAATAGTATCTAACCCACCAGGGAAGTTCTATGCTACCCAAGAGAGCTGCAGAGCTTTGTTTTCTTTATGTCTAACAAAATCAGCACTGCTTGATTCCATTCCTAAGAATATGAAAACAACTGTGAACCTTGTGCAATTGAGTACTTAATTTTATATAGTGTTTTTGGCTCACTGTTTTTTGCATGTTCACCCTCTGTCTTCAACAGCCTTGATCAAGGGCTGGTGTACTGTCTTGCATTTTTCTTGTATCATTTCCTACCACCCTTTATTATGCCTCCCTTAGGCAAGAGTATATATATTCGACTCCTAGACTCTGACCAGCTGATTTCTGGGCCTATGTAGTATATGCTAGCAGAGAAGTAACTGGACTCCAGGATGGAAGCATGTTTGAAGAATAGGGCTCTTTGATCCATTAGAAAGTCTTACAAAGCACAATCTGCAATACTACAATATTAAGTTCAAGTACTACAATACTATAATATCAAGTACCAGGCCACCATTCCTTGTGGGAGAATGTGAATAAAGACTATTTGTAAAAGACTATCAGGCCATGGGATTTAAAAAATATTTTTACTAAACACTATTTTTTTTTTTCAGCAGCAGTTAATTTGTAAACACCTTAGGACATTATGTTGGTCTAAACATAAACCCAACATGTTAGTCTAAACATAAAACCAACTTTACAGCACTGTAAGGTTTTGTCATCCTCATTTTGAGACACATTTTCATGCACAGGAAATCACACTGAGTATCTTCCCTTCAGAATTCTGAGTAGATGTATTTGTCATATTGGCATAAAATATAACACATTTCTGTGCGGTAAAAAGTTACTACATAAACACTACAGGAAAACCTTTCCTGTGTCTTACGTCCCAAAACACAATTAACTAGTATAAAAGTAGAATATTTCCCAAATGATAAATTCTACAAATCATTTAATTTTATTTTTCTGAAACTCACGCTTAAATAAATTTTCTTTATTGAGCAAGAAGGTAATAACCCAAACAAATATAGCAAATATAGAGGTAGAAAAAATAAGCCCCACATTTTTTCTAGTACCTGGATTTGAATATTATATTTCTAATTATAAAATCATAGGCAGGACTGTTTTAGACTAGAATGAAACATTAGTGAGAAGAGATCATTTCCTGGGTAAATTCAAGTCAGATCATTTCCTAAAGTATCATTAATCTTTTTTTTTTTCCTATCAAGACATAAAATGTGGATGTTTTTTAGTTTAATGATACAAGTGTCCAGGTAATCAAATTAGAAATGTAGAAACATAATACATGGCCCAATGCTGATAAGCCAGCCAAAGTCTAGCTGATTACAGCATCTTCTTTGAGTAATTTTTGGAATCATTAGGATGCTACTTAAACATATACACACACACACCCACAATCATTCTCTGCAGTTCAATTCCTCCTCACTGCAGATCTCATTAAGACAATATAATCTAAAGCCACACATGATGAAATTATCCTACCCATCAGCAGAGCAGACAGAGTGGTGCTCTCTAACTGCTTTTCCCTGGCTAACAATAATGACAGCAGAGCATTCACGTTACTCTTGCTTGGGGTATAGTTCTTGCTGACCTATTGATTTTCGACTTCATCTAAATGGCTTATCTAAACTGCCTGGGCTCCCGCCTGGACCAGCTAAGTGGCACTCACTTTCAAACCCAGAGCCTCATGGCTTTCCATTCAGCCATGAGGAAAAAGAGGAGGAGGCCTGCCATTTCCAAAAGGAGGAGGAGGCCTGCCCTCCCAAAGGAAGCTGTGGCTTGGCAATGAGTCCACCAGGGAAGTTGGCTTCTCCGATATGTTAAGAGAAATTTTCAATTAGATGCTTAGATGAACGTTTTCACATATGGAGTGATATGTAAGAAGGGTTTTTACTCCAGAACAACCTGCAATGGATGGAACTGCTCTATCGTTGGGATCTATGTTTTTGCTTTCAACTTTTTCTGAATGACAATTGTTTTTAAAATACTCAGACCCAAGGCACTTCAAAGCATTCATGAGAGAGTTCAGAGACAGCTTAAAAATAATAAAGCCAAGGCCTCCATTCTCCTTCTTCCGTCACTATCCCAGGCTGAGTAACCAACTTGACTTAATTAGTTATTTTTATAACAAGGGCCTACTATGTGTTAAGCACAGCTTTGGGCAGTTTATCTACTCTCTAGTTTATCCCTTCCAACAAACCTATGAAGCATTATAATCTCCAATTTTTTTTTGAGACAGAGTCTCATTCTGTCACCCAGGGTGGAGTGCAGTGGCATGACCTTGGCTTACTGCAAGCTTCACCTCCCCGGTTCAAGCAATTCTCCTATCTCAGCCTCTTGAGTAGTTGGGATTACAGGTGCACACCACCATGCCCAGCTAATATTTGTAATTTTAGTAGAGATGGGGTTTCACCATACTGGCCAGGCTGGTCTCAAACTCTTGACCTCGTGGTCCGCCTGCCTTGGCCTCCCAAAGTGCTGGGATTATAGGCCTGAGCCACCGCGCCCAGCCTATAAACTCCATTTTGTAGATGAGAAAACAAGGCACCTAGTATGTGTTAGGTCCATATCAAGTGCTGGGGTTGAGATTAGCGACCCCAGGCATAGCAGCAAAGGCCTGGACTTGTCCAGCCCTGGTTCTACTGTGCACCTGACCTCATCAATGCAGGGGCCACACACTCTAGAGAAGGATGGGCAATCAGAAAGAAGCCTGGGTTTGTCTTCAGTGCCACATCCATACTGTTCAAGTTTGCCACATCCAGTATGCTTCCAAGTCAGCTTCAAATCAAGTGCTCATGCTGGTGGCCACTACGTGGAGGGTCTGCCTATCCTCTACCCATTCTTAAAGTCAGGTCCAATTGGGCAGAGATTTTTGCATAGTAATCCCCAGGGATTTTCCCTCGTGACATGAGGGGGGGGGTGTAGAAGTGTTATTTTGATAAATACCAGGGAAAGTGAACTTATAAACTACGGGATAATGTATAATCAAATAGACTGACAGGTAAAGAGGAAAACAAAAATGATGTTCTATAAGCAAACATGAAAAAGGAATGGGATGATTTCTAATTATCTTGTGAACTTGGTTAGCAGACAAAAAAAGCAAATGAAGTGCTTTGAGGACCTAAATTATGTGGTTTACACCTGCAGAAGAATCAGTTTTGTTGAACAACAGCCACAGCTCCAGACGACTGGCATTCACAGAGGAAAAAAAATGCCAAAAGGCTATGAATAATTCTAGTCTGCAACTGAAAAAAAGAAAAAAAATTAAATGCTGCTCCAGGACAAGAGTGGAAGCTGCTGTAGTAACAAGGCTTTTCCACATAACTGAAACGTGTTCACCTAATCAAATGGCTCCTAATTAGCTACTTATAGCCACTGTCACCACAACTATACAGAAGTTTTGAGCAAGAAAACTGTAGATGTTTAATTTGTCACAGGCTAAAATGTGTCTGCTTGCAATACTCAAATAAATATTGTAAAAGATGAGATAAAATATGGAGATACTGTCTCCATCCCATGAAAAATTTTTTTTCAGATTGCTAAGCATGCACCAAGAAAGATGATTTCTGTGGAGACACACACATCAAGTCTTTAAGTCTTAAGTACACAGCCATTTCCTTATGTCTGAGAAATACATAACTGTAAATATACCTAAACCTCTTCTCTAGTGACTGAAAGTTACATTTACATTTGGAGTGACGTGAGCTCTTCAAAACTCCCATTTTATTTCCCTTTAGGCTATTAATGGCATTATTTTGTCACTCATGTTATTTACAATATACATCAAGCAGATTTTTTTTTAACAAAATACAATTAGTAGACTGGCTTCAGGTAGAGCTGTATGAGGGACTTTGCATATATAGTTGCTAAAGGGTTCAGAACTAAAAATTGTAAGGTGTATTTTAGAAATTTACCAATTTCATTGTAATGGACCAGAAGGTATTTTTTAACTTAAGCCCATTTTAAGAGGAATTAAAACCAGTAAATGTAATTGCCCTAAATTAAATGTCAATATTAACTCCTTTATTATTAATAGAAATGTGGCATTCTTAAAGTGGTCTTTATAGTGTAAGAGAGGTGTGGAGCCACCCAGATAACTACAGAAAATAGCTGTATATTAAAGGATATTGTGGCAGGTATGAAAAGTAACCGTGACAACTTGTGGAGTTAAAAGGTTCATAAAAATCTGAGAGAATAAGAAAGCAAGCACACACATCTGGGGTAGTGTAGGTTAATGGACAAATGGTTCCACCTACATAGGTTTATAGCCCCAGAGGGCATATCACCATGTTCACACAGATGGCCCAAATCATCCAGAAAAGAGGAAGTTCCCTGAAGCACTATCTGCTTCAGAAAGCAGAGGAGTGTGTCTTCATTTTAGAAAGATTATCAACAAAGTGAGAGCTTAAGTGATCTGAAAACTAACCTACTTGGAACATGTTCATTCCCCAGATAAATGCGGTTTTGTTGTACTTGTGAAGTGGCACATGACAGAATAAAAATGATGTGGTATGTCTTTTTTCTTAAGAAAAGGGAGCATAAACCTTACAAACAATATACTACGCTTCTGCTAATGCCAAAAAAAAGTGCTCTATTTGTAAACAGAAGAATCTATTTGGCACTTAAGCAGTAATGATTCAGAATCATCCGCAGGATAATTAAATTAACATCAGTCATTCATCACTTTGGCTTTGGTTGGTTAATCCTCAATGAAGACTTTCCTTGTAGTGAAGCATACCTCTTATTTTTTTTTTTCATTTATATGCAATTTATTTATTTATTTTTTTTATTTTTTTTTCCCCATTTATTTATTTTATTGCATTTTTGGTTTTGGGGTATATGTGAAGAACATGCAGAATTGTTGCATAGGAACACACATGGCAGTGTGATTTGCTGCCTTCTTCCCCATCACCTACATCAGGCATTTCTCCCCCTGCTATCTCTCCCCAGCCTCCCACCCCCCACCC
>NW_016107423.1:109842-146838 GCF_001604975.1 Cebus imitator | reverse complement strand
TGACGATAGGGTGTCAATTTTTGATCTCTCCTTGCTTCTCATGTGGGCACTTATTGCTATATATTTTCCTCTAGAGACTGCTTTAAATGTGTCCCAGAGATTCTGGGCATACCTCTTATTTAATGTGTGTTCCAAGTAAAATGGAGACCGCCTTGCAAAGTTTGGAAAATAAGTAAATCCACCTACAAAAATTCAGAAACTTTACTCAAGTTCACAGATAAAACTCATGAGCAGACCTGATAAGTCCAAAGTTTGGCAGAAGGGAATTTAGCCAACAAATCAGAGAGTGTAAAATAAACTCAGATTCTCCCTTCCAAAATTAGTTGGGCTTTCACTATAATACTGTGTTGACAATATAAAACTTTCAAAAGTAAAAATTTCATATTTTTCTTTCTTTTCCCTGTATGTATATTGGGTAAATTCATCACAGACAGCATGTGATGCAATAAGGGACAGTCGGTGAGCTCTCAAAACCTAACTGCATGTGGAACAGGACTTGATTATCACCTCATTTCCTTTCAATTTACATTACTTCAGACCAGTCATTTTTACAAAGGAGATACTCTGTCATTCAAGTATCTACTCTTTCCACAGACCAACATTAATGCACTGGAGGAACTTATATTCTGAGTGAAAAACAAAATAAATGTATTCAAGTCTCACTGCACTTACGATCTGAAAGAACATATAGTTTTTGAATGAATGTGTTTGAAGGGTGTATTTGAGAATTTCAGAATAACAAAGGTGTATTTGGACCTATGGCTGTTCAGAATTATAGCCAAAGTTGTGGGAATATATGCCCACTGGAACCAAAATAATAAAGATCTGGTCACAAAAGTTAGACGGCAGCCCAGTTCAACCATTTGTTAGGTAATCTGGCGTCTTCCTACAGCCTTCAGACCATGCTGGGAGTGGGTAGAATCACTATCCATGCTGTTTGGTTTCACCAGAGCAGCCTCCCTGTAATTTCATGGTTTTTTAGATCACTGGGCACTATAGACATGAAAAGGTCTGGGTTTAACATTTTTTATCTCCCATGGTATCTAAAGGCTGGAGTTGGGAACGCCACCTCAAACTTCCATCTTTCCAGGAGCAATTTGAATAAAACTTACACACAGTGAGCAAAGAGGTAATTTTAAAGAGGAGAAAATCTAGAATTGTGGTTCTTAAATACTTTTTACTTATAGATTCCTTTGAGAATCTGATCAAAGATATAGACTGTCTTCAGAAGAAAGAAAAGAACGGGAGGGAGGAAGGGAAAGTAGAGAAAAGAAAAGAAAAAAGCACACACATTTTGCCTATTTACAAAGATTTCAAGGATGAAATCACTGATGCCCTGAATCTAAACCAGGACCCCGATAAAATCAATGGTACTGTGGCCGTTTTCCCCAGGCCCATGTTCGCTTTGAATTGTGTTTCTTGTTTCCTAGTCTACGATCCAGCTGGCGTCGCCCCCTTGCTGGGTCAGTGGGGCTGGAGCACTTCATTGGGTGGAAGACAGGAGGAGGGCACAGATTCTGGGCTCCTGCTCTTTCTGCCTCCTAATCAGCAGTCTTCAGCACTCAACCCTGGCTGAAAGCTCAGGAGTCTGTGCCAGCTTTGACTGTCTTCTACTAAATGAGAGTAATTCACATAAAATTTCTTTTCAACACTTCAGTGTTCTTTCCAGTGCTAAGGACATAATCCAACAAGAAATCAAGTTCCACAGTTTCAATAAAAAAATACGATTAAAAGTGCATATAATGCATTTGAGTCCAACTGACATTTCTGACAAATACTTCAATTGTTTAACAAACACTGAGGAGGAACTGAAAACACCAACAAGGCACTCATCCAATTTGCACTAGCCTCTAAGTGCTGGCAAACCAGTGTCTGTGAAGGCTTTTAATGTTATTGATAGCTTATTCAAATAGGCTGGAGCAGTTCCCCAGGGCCTGAATCACCACTACCTCTGAGGCATCAACCACTCATAAAGCAAAGACGGAGAGAACATGGTCAGAAATGAGTGCTTTGCAATGTCTAAATCAAGATGGCCCTTCTATGATATATCTATGATGTAACCAGAGGGCAGTAACCCTTTCTTATAGTTACAACCCAATTAGCTGCATGAGGGCCTTGAAAAGCACAGAATGACTTCAAGGAAAAAAAATAGTGCTGTTTTAGGAAACTTTAACAGTACGATGGTCATAGAAAATACCAGGATCTTAAAGTTTGTTCTTTCAAATACATCCATAGCCTCACTGAGAGAACGAAAATGTCAGGGGAATTAAAAAAAAAAAAGGCATAGTACAAAAGTAAAGAAAGGGGGAGAACAAAAATGGAAACACTGAAAGAAGACTGGATCTGGCAACCGAGATTTTATGCTGGGGAAGGAAGAAACAGGTGGAGAGGGGGCTAAAGAGGTGGAGCTGCAGCCCCTCGCTGGACGGGGTGGAAAGGAGGCTGGTCTACCACAGATACAGGTGGCAACTAATGGGTTCATGGCTCAGTGCTCCACAGTTGGGAAGGTAAGAGAATGAAACATTTGAGGTTAGAGGATGATGACTTTGATTTTTAAAATGTGTATATATACACTATATACACATTGTAATATATATATATGTATATGTATATATTTAAAATACACACACATACGTATGTATATATTTTTGGCTTGCAGGAAAGTGGGGGTAAGATGGAGGCAGACTGACCAAAGAACAGGTCAAGACAGTATAAAAACAAAAAGAACATCACTTAGTTGAAACATGTTTGAAGAGCTCTGATGAGCTTCTGGAGACCCTAGTTAGTAAAATGCAAGATACGCGTTTTGGGTAAAGAACCCAGAAGGAACAGTGTCTGATTCCATTGGTATACAACATCTTGCTTCATACTCATCATACACAGTTCAGTCATGGTGGTTTCAGACTCACATACTCAAGACATGCTGCTCTGCCTGTCCCTCTGGCAACCAAATTTTGGTTACCCCATTGCTCATTAGGCTCTGAAATAGGGCCTGATCGGGGGAAATAAAAGGAAAAAACTTGAACCAGTTCATCTGTGAGCAGCTCCAGTTAAATGATTGATGGGGAGGAGATTTGAACTATTAATGAAGTTTGGTTATTATCTGTGAGTTTCAATTATGTTTGGCATCTTGGCTCCCAGGAGAAGTGATAATTGAGAGCCAGCTGTAGAAATGGCAATTACAGGATGAGGAGGGTATCAGTATTCTGAATGGTAGTTTTTATTGGCAGATGGGCTTGGTTTTAAGAGGCCGGCCGGTTGGCAAGGTTGTATGTCTCCTGACATTCATCTATAGAAGATGCAAGGCAAAAAAGGCTCATTTGCACTTCCATGTCAGAACCACCAGGATAACCCTGAAACCCCTTTAGATCATGAAAATAGTGGGAGGCTCCTGATAACAAGAATACTGGGCAAATATAGGGGTCCAGATATAGAGCTGTCACTTAGCAGGTGGAACCAAGCTTCAGCAATTTAAAAACTCCACGAGACAAGGAGTATACCTTATGTAGAGACGGAAAAAGTCCTTAGCCTAGGAAATGAGTAGAGGCTTTTCCAGTGTCTCAAAACACAAGAACCAAGGTCTGATGCATGTAAAATTCTGTGTAATGATTTACTATCATGGAAAGATAGTTGGGATAAGGTGTCCTATGTGAAGAACACAGCTTGTAAAACTGTATATTAAATGATCCAATTTTTGTAAACAATATTACAGGTGAAAAAAGACATCTGGGAAGAAATATTTAAAAATGCAAATAGTGATTATATTTAGGAGGTAGGATTGTGGATCATTTCCATTTTCTTCTATTTGCTTACCTAAATATTTACATTTTCCACATTGAACACATATTGCTTGAAGTGTAAAAAATATATTTTAATAAGGTATTCACATTAAAAAATGCATTTAGTGTATTTTAAAATGTGTTAATTACATGTCACACACCTGTAGTGTTGGACCTCTGAGAATAAAAGAGCAATTTGATAACTGATTTCTAAAACCTCCTAGTGGCTGCCCCAGGATCTCTTAAGGAAAGGTCAGGAAGATGCAGTGTAGGCTTCGCTGGCTGTAGTATATTTGCAAGAATGTTTAAGATATGCTAATTACTTAAGATCTTATGGAGCCTGTGATTACATACACTCTATTTTGTTAGTGCTTGAACAGTAAACTAGAGGTTGCCTATGGTTTTATTCTTACTTGATTATACATCCAGGACTCAAAGGAAAGCAAATGAAGATGATAGTTACCCAATCTTGGCATCTTAGTGTTGACTGGAAACTTTCCTCGTGTTCTACTTCTGGTGGATTTAATTCCACTGTTCTGCTGAGTGGGTGCAACCTTCTGCAGAGAATAAAGCCGCTCTGTGCTCTGCCTCCTTCCTTTTGAAGTGCTTCCTTTCCTACTTCTGCTTCCCACTCATCTAGTCACTTCATGTAAGGAAGAAAACACAGGTCCTGCTGGAGAAGACAGGATTCTAGGCTGGATTTATGAGAACCATTAAGGAAGCTCCTGTGGATGTACGATATTGAACAGCTAGGTTGGGGTGGGTACCATAGCAATGGACATGGCTGGGCTAAATTTGAGAGACAAAAATGCCTGACTTTCACTAGACCATTACATTAATTTCCCAAAGCAACAAAAGCAACAATAACAAGTGTACCTTTAACGCACAAGATTCTTTATACAGATTATCTTGCAAACTCAGAACAAACCTGCCCAGTGGAAATGAACAGACCTATTTTACAGACAAGGAAGGAAGCCAAGGTGGAGGGATGTGAAGCACAGGCCATGGGCATATGATGTACGCCTACATAAACACACGGAAACATCCAGCTACGAAAATGACATAGAAGCTTGCTTTTGTAACTGCTCATCAACTTCTCTTTCACTGAATGGAAGAGTTTAACTCAAAAATGAGTTTGTAAGCACATATCAAATGCTTAAATACATAATTCTGAAGACACTCGATTTTTCTTCACTGGCTATTAGGGTGGCTATTGGGAAAATACCTCACCTCTCTGTTCTTCAGTTTGCTAATCTGTAAAATAAACACAGTAAAGAGGTATATCACATGGGGGGGGCTACTGTGGAAATTAAATGATATAAGGGGAGAAGGTAAAGCCCCCAGGGTGATGCCAACCATATACTCTTCAACAGTCACTGATTCTTTCCTCATTCTGTGGATGATGGAAAGCAAGTCCACACGAGTGGGAGCTGAAGATCTTTCCATTCGAAAGCATATCCAATATAATACAGCTATGACTCCAAGGACTCCTTGGCCCCTATTTGATGCTTTTTTTTTTTTTTTTTTGAGATGGAGTTTTGCTCCGTCACCAGGCTGGAGTGCAATGGTGCAATCTTGGCTTACTGCACCTCCACCTCATGAGTTCAAGCAATTATCCTGCCTCAGCCTCCCATGTAGCTGGTACTATAGGCACATGCCTCCACGTCTCTACTTGTATTTTTAGTAGAGACAGGGTTTTACCATGTTGGCCAGGCTGGTCTCAAACTCCTGACCTCAGGTGATCCGCCCACCTCAGCCTCCCAAAGTGCCAGGATTACAGGCGTGAGCTACCGTGCCCGGCCCCTATTTTAATACTTTCGATGGACAGAAAAGTCATCCTTCATTTCCATGACCTACTCAGAGTTTTAACCTCTAGCTCTCACAGAAGTAAGAAAAACAATGCTGAAGTGAACATTTCTTGGAGATGGAGATCAAATTTCAAAATCTTCAATACTGTTTTGGATAAACGTGTTTATAAGAGATACAATGAAGGTAGAGACATTGTCTAATGTGCTACCAGTGTCTCTGAGTGTCCAAACTAAAGACTTATTGAATTTGTCTCTACTGTCTGGAAAGACACCAAAGTAAAATAAGAAAATCCTAGCATTTATTTCTGTCTCAGTGGGTTCGGGATAAAGTCCCTACAATTTACTTTCTTTAGTGGTGTTTCAAGGATTGTTATTGTTATTTTTGTTTTACTAGTTCGACAAATGAAAAAGTTAGTGGACACTGAATTTCAACTTTCCAAATCACATCTGATTTTTGTCAAAGCACAAGCTACATCTGAAAGAGGTGGCAATAAATGTTATGTTTTGTGGTTTGGACCTTCCATTTATATTTCCATGTCCCAAATATCTGCTCACCTCCCTCAGCCACCATGAACCAGATTCTGAGTACTCATGACACATCTCCCATAATAATCTCAATTCTTTACATATCTTCCATAGTTTTCATCAGCCATGTTTTTTCATTTGTCACTTTGCCTTTCCAAATTGTCTTATTACATTATTTATATGCTTTTCAGTTTTATTCATTGCAATGCACCCATCTTCTGTAAGATGTCATAAATATTCAGAAAAATATAAATTGCTTTCACATCTCAGATAAATACATTACTTTGTTTTCTTTCTTTCCTCACCTCACCCCCCCACCCCCAACCAACATTTAACACTATGGCCTATCTGAAATTTATTGGACTACTTGGTTATGACCAAAAATATATTATTCTCTTTCTTACGTTTTTACTTCTTAGAACTGCTACTTTATTGGTCTTGCAAACTTCATTAAGTAATTCATCCTTTTTTCAAGGTGCTATTGTTCATTTGTATGCTTTAAATTAAGTTCATTAAATAATCAAAATATGGAATTTCTATTTATTTTTAATCTGTATAGTTTTCAGTCCAATGTCACAGAATTTTAGTAATAGTCATTTGTAATCGATATTTTGTTAAGGCCAGTTCATCTTTGTGATTTCTATTTGTTAAAAAAAGCTTTTTTTATGTTCTTGATTCTTCTAGATCACTTAACTACCAATCAGATTATAGAGTGTTTTGTAAGGACTTTTATTCATAATTTGTAGGAATTTTTAAGCCAAAGAAGTTGGAAATTGTTGTGTCAACCAATCAACCAATGTTTTAAAATCCAACTGATACACATTAAGCTCCTACCACTAGCAGGCACAATGCTAGGCTCTAGGGCTAAATCAATAAGAAGGATATGCCTCTTCCCACCCCATCCCCAAATGAGTACAATTCAAATTCATGAAGGTTAAAGCTAAAACAGAATGCACAAACTTAGAACAGCTCCAGGAAGGCTGTTCACCTGTCCCCTTCACCCACCACCCTCACTATTATGCGGTTTCACTTATAAGTATCAACATAAACAAAAGGCTTCAGGAAAGCAAGGCCCTGAGACTATTTCTGCATATTATCTCCTTTGACAAAATACTCCACATGTATATGGACCTTATTTGTGTATGGAACTAGAGGTTAAAAGACATGAAAGCCTGGATAGAAAAATACGTCTTAAGAGTGAAGCATGGATAAAGTCAATGATTGCCCTAACCAACTCCAAACCCAGTTCAACACTATTAGCCAGGCAGAAATGTTTCATCAGCTAGTTGAGGCTAACACTGCCACTTTAATTAAAGAGTTATGATGTCAGTTTGGAAACACAATGGGAGAGCAGCTGTGCTCCAGCAATATATTAATACAATTTCCATCAACGTGGACAAACTCCCACATAACGCAAGGGAGATGTGTGTAAAGTTACAAGGTGAAAGCAGCTGCAAGCAGAGGGCAATCTCAGAGTTTCTGCTGTGAAGGAATTACTCTTCTTAGATTATTAGACCGACCTCTTGCTTATGTTTTCATTAATATTTCTTAACGTGCATGGCCAAGATTCTAAGTCACAGGACTTTAAAGTTGCTATAATCATTAACCAACCACATAAAGAAAAGTCATGAGGCTGACCATAGCAACAGGTCATTCAATTTACCTAGCAGTGAGCCCTAACACTCCCACCTTCATGCACTCCCACCATTCATCACGATAAGCAATGTCTGAGTCTATCCCCATGTCCATCAGAGTTAATACAGGTACATTTTAAACGTCCTGTGACTAAGCTTGCCACTAACACATATTTTGTTAATTATCGTCACGTAACTTTCTCCAGTATCATTTCATGTGTATGTATATGTCATCTGATCATTTGATTAATGCTGACATGTAGTCAAGAAGAAAAGTATGTTTTATGCTATTTTGAGTAACTCCCATTTAGAAGCCTACTTCTAAGCACAAAATTTGCAACACACAATTCACTTTGCAACTTCAATTTTACTCTGAGAAACACCCTTTTAAAAAGTTGCACATAGCCTTCATATTTCCTTATTTTTCTTTGTATTCCAAATCCACAGAGGATAAGGAATTACCCTAGACACATAACTATCTTATAGATTTTAAGAACTTATAGCTAAAAACATACTTGCGTAAGGGTTCACGAATGTTTTACAAGAGTCAAGTGTTTTTCCTCATTTTTGTCCTGAGTGGGGCTCATCCTTCATCTGGGGATCCTTTACATAGTATAGGTTTCTCACTTTTTTTCTTTCTCTCAAGATAAACACTGCACACCTGACTACAGTATCTCAGGAACTGAGTTTTAGCATGGTTGGACCATCTGGCACCACAACTCAGATTTAATTAATGTTTACCAAGTACCATGTGTCAGAGCCCGAACTAGGCATTACTGCACATTTGGCTGAATACCCCATTGTGTACATAAGGCTTAATTCATTAGTTGACCATTTTTCCAAACTCCCCATGCATCCACCATGAATTTTATTCTCTGTATTCTGATGTTTTGGCCTCTTGGAGCCTTGCTGGCCTGGAGGGACTGCCTCTCCCAGGGTCAACCAATGCCTGCACATGGTAAAGGACTCACCTGTAAGCAGCTCTCCATATGCAAACCAACAAAGTCAGAGCCCACACCCCACCAGCTCCATTATCAAACTCTCATACTCTGGACCACTATTCTCCCTCCCTAATCACCCCAGGGCCACATACCATACAACTTGAGACAGCCCTGCACCTCAGAGCCTGCTAATATGATGCAAACTAACCAATCTTAAACCTGCTTACCCTGCTTTGCTCATTCCTTCCCATGGAAATCACAGTAAGGCTCTTGCCCACATTTCTTCTTGCTCCCCCTGCCTCCTGCCTGATCCTGCTGCTTCCTTCTGTGTTCCCTGCATGGTGTGCCATGCTGTACTTCTCGTTTCTAGGGGACTCTGGGTATAATAAACTTCCTTCATGACAGTCATTTCTGTGTCTGTATATTTTACCATACCTAGTTAACATAAATCCTGGGTACCATTAAAACACCCCCCATAATTATAGAATTGGCAGCTAAAATTATTTGGGTTTTCTTTCATCCCACCCTCTATGCTCAGTAAACAAGTTTAAAACTTTTTGTTGTTTACATTACCTCATCTGTCCCATGTTAACAATACTTAATAAAAACAATTTTATATAAGTCCCTTTAGTGAATAATCAAAAAGACTTAATAATTATTTTCTAGTATATGAAAGAGGAAGCTCTAGCTACCTACCATGTCACTTCACAGCACCCACCACCATGCCACATTGCTTCACTGTACTTGGGGACAGGCAATAATGACACTCTGCCCACATCATCTTCTCCTCCTGAGTTAGCAGGCTGGAAACCCACTAGATACCTCAATCTGTTAGATACGTGTTCAGAGAGCCCACATTTCACTGGACCGGAAGCTGGGTGTGTCTCTGCAAGTCTAGCTGTTACATTGAGTGTGGGGTTATATGGGCGATGCTAATTGGCTTTAGATCCTGAGACTGCTTCAGAGAGGTTGCTAAGCTAGTTTCTGTGCCATTCCTTCTGCTGGCATCTTCACCTAGGTTCCTGTCCTTGGTCTAAAAGTGCACTCTGCTTGGGCAGGCGGCAGCAGTGGGAAAGCAGAGACACTGGCAGATGGAGATCTGTGTTGCCCAGCAAGGTTTTCTTCTTTTTAAAATTTTTCTTTGTAACATGTCAGAATGTAAAGATGGCCATTTTGGGGGGGGTGTTAAAAATGGACTTTAGGGCAATGTACCTAAGTAGATATATATATATTCTTAGGGATGTATTTCCAGGCAAGGTCACAAACACTGAGTTTTGCTTCAGAGAGGCCTACTGAAGGTATAGACATTTCCCTGTTAGTTCTGGTAGACGTTAAATGTACAATAGGACAAGTATGTAAAATTGGATTAAGTATAGAGTTCAAGAAATTAATGACTTTAGATCATACAAGAGAACTAAAATGTAAGTTGTTATATATTCCTTCAGTGATCAAGATGAATGAAATATATATGGAATTTTTTTTTCTATCCTAAACTAGCTTTGTAATGGCATATTTGAAATAAGACCCTACAAATTAAATCAAGGACTGCATGCTGGCCTGCTCCTCTTTTTCACATTTGGCATTTCTGTCAATGTTATAATTTTAAGAATATGTATTCTAACCAACAGGAGGGTAGTGAGGTACTCAATGTGTCTCCACAGCTTCCATGGAGGATATTTACTCACTCATTCTACAGATATTTTCTTGAGCAGGTTTACTATGTATAACAGACTGTCTTATGTAATTGGTATATAGCAGGGAACAAAAGGCAGGAAAAAGTCCTTGCCCTCCTGTAGCTTGAAGTCTAACACCATGAATGACCGGAGGAATTAATGGATGAATGAATATATAAAAAATGTAATCAGGTTAGGGATCATGGAACTAAGTGAACAGAGATTAGCATATTTCATTGATTAGATTCCTTTTTCAGATTTTAAGATCCCTGAAATCAAGATATGTCTTAATATTTATGGCATATTAAAATTACTGACAACTTTGCAGTACTCACAGCACAACTGTCATGTCCCTGCATGTGCATAAACTTGGTCACAGCTATTCATTTTGTTTTCACTTCTACTGAGTTACGGGCATTGTTGGCACTGCACGTGTTCTGTTTAATTGCCACTGAAATGTTTTCAAAAAGATTACACTATCATTTGGCACTGCAAGGAGACATTACTGCGTATGCATGAAGGCACCGAAACAGCAGTGTGACATAAACGTTCTATTACTAAAGGAAACATTTGTCTTTGTTTGGCATTTCTATATCATTTTACAAAGATCCAAATGCTTTGCCAGACTGAATAAAGAAACACAGGAGTTAATGAAGCTATGTTATAGTTTGTTACTGAGATTCATGCAAGTGGGTTGTCCATCACACCCCAAGCAATGCTACCAATAACACTGGCAGGAAAAAGTACGAAACCCAAGGAAGAGATGAAGAAAACTTGAAAGCAGTGAGAGACTAGTGTGACCTGTTCATGCATTATCATGGAAGAATATCCTTAAAGTGGAACGTCGTAATAAAATTGGCAGTATTTTCTCTTTGTGTACAGCAGAAAAATAATGCTATTATCTTACAACTGATGGCATTTTTGACTGGATGAAATATAGAAATAAAGATGCATTGCCAGTTAATAAGACTTTTAGAAAAAGAACAGAATATAGAGTGGAAGTTTGTTGATTCTGGACAGTTTTAAGTTAATAGGGTATTACAAATGCACAACTTTAGACAAACTACAATTTCAATCATTTGGTATAGTTTTGCAGATCACTAGTCACTTAAAAAAGTCTATTCACTCTTATTTCTAACAATGTTTTGGGCATGTCTCCCATTCTGATGTAAGAGCGTGGTGATAAGAAAGCCTATTTTACTTTCCCAACTTTAGTGGGTGCTGCTCTGATTTTTGCCAGTTTACAGATATTAGAAGGGAGGTGCTGGATCTGTATTCTAAACTCAAACCTTACTACTGCTACCAAGAATGGAGTGAAATACTTAGAGAGGAGAGTCCATTTGAAATCTCAAAGCATGCATATGGGACTTTGAGATTCTTAGCACAAGAGCAACATGAATAAAATGCCAACTATAAGGATATGTTTCCAGGCAGCATATGGTCACAGCTCAAAAACGAACTTTTTTTAAAAACTTACTACAGCAAATTATTTTGGAACCAAAGACAGTTAAAAACCATACCAAAAAGAGAACACACACACGTATACACACACCCCTCTGGGGAAGAGAAATGATAAAACAATGGATATAGATTATAATAGAAAGAATTTTTAGGCACAGCTTAAAAACTTACTGTGTCACAACTGTGCCATCAGTTTTTGATACTATTCAGCCAACAACAACTGCTTTAATGTAGAAGTGAGTATCAAATCAGGAATAAGCGTGTGGCTACATCCACCACAAAGACAACAGGTAGAGCTTTATATGGTGAACACATATTTCAACAGTGTTAAAAATAGACTGCACCATATATGTGGTATTTCCCACTATGCAGAAGGCCTGCTTTCTGTTCCTAGGGCCCTATGTTAATCTCCTTTCTGGTCTGCACTGAGAATTCAGGGATTCCCTGAGCTAATACCACTTTCCCCAGTGACTTCATTTCAGTCTTTCCTTTTAGGTAGACTGGCCCGGGTCGGAAATTCTCTGACAGTTGGTACAGGAGAACAAGTGTGCCAGTGTGAATGCTGCAGGGGATGTGTTGTTGCCAACTGATGGGGTGTACTTCCATATGCAGAGCTAAAATAGGCTTGGATGATTGAGAGTAGAGACTGCTCCTTACGTGCCACTGAGGAAAACACTTGGTTACCTGTCTTCTGGGGCCATCTTATCTGAATGAATGAGGTGGGTTTACATGACTGGGTATTTCCATCTGATTTATATGCTGGAGATGGGGTGGAGAGTGTCTGGGGAGCACCAATGTGGCCCTTCAGTATATGTGCACACAGTGGGGGTGGTTCCCAGAGGGAAAAAACACTCTGTAAAGGGGTCTGATGTACCAGGCCAGTAGAGCTAGCACATGACACCACTGCATTACAATGAGGGCAACTCTCAAGAACTGGGAGACAGCATAGAGCATGGACAGGAAGTCAAACAGATCCAGGTTCAAATCCTGCCTGTATCACTTACTTGCCCAATAATCTTGGTAAAATTACCCAAACTCTTTAAATTCAAAAAATGGGGAAACTAATAATAGTACCTCCTTAGAGTGATTGTGACAATTAAAATAATATATGTCCACACCTAGTAATGTGTCTGGTGAATAGAATGTGCTCAATGTGTGGACACTACTGTGTCGCCTCTAAGGAAATTCCCTTAAATGTAAATGTTTTTACAGATATGATTTTTAGCATGGGAGTATATCACATAGACCAGAAAGTAGCCTTGGTAAGGTGTTTCAAGGGAATTATGAAGTTGTCTTACGGTAGGAATACATCTTGATAATAAAGAAAAATGTAAATATGAGAATCCGCATGTTATCAGTGCGAATGAAATAGAATTTACCATACATTTGTTGAGATTTGCTTAATGGCAAGACTATGCGATATTTCATGTTACTATCTCTACCCTGAACCGCTTTATGATTGATGTGTTCCTCAACCTTGTGTAAAACTCTAAGCATCACTTCTCTGCATTGGAGGAAGTTTTGTAAAGCAAATAACCCCCACCTAATCTATCTTGCTTTGAAGGCTGAAACTTTCATCTTCGAGGGGATAGACATGTGTTCTGTATTCTTTGCATTGGGCTATCACCCTGAGAGGTGAGCCATAACTTCGAACCACTTTGGTACGCTCCATAGAACCTGTTCCCAAACTGCAAAAGCCGACTGAAAGCATCGAGAATAAGAAAACGCTAAGGAATCGACAGAGTAATTATCGGCACCTTGGACACACTAGTGTTTGGGGATCTTTGATTAGACGGCAAGGTAGATTTAAAGCATAGACCTCGGTCGAGTCCACTCTACGCAGAGATAACATAGGGCCACTGACTACCTGCTGCAGTTTTCACACTATGCCGGCTCTGGGTGCCGTCCGCACAAAGCCCCCTCCCCAGGGGGATTCCCACAGAGGAATTTTCTCAAGGAAGGTCCCGTGGCAGGAATGCTGCTGGGGTACGGGTTCCCACGAGCCTACACGCAGGGCACGGGCTCACACGGCAGGGTGGGCTGCCTCTTTAAAGGCGCGGACCTCAGGGAACCCCGAGTCTGGCTCCTCAAGTCTGGGCATCAAACTTTCTCCTGGAACAAAACCTCTTCGAACCCACACGGAGACAGGAGGACAGAGCCCGGGGATGCCATCAGCTGCGGCCCGGAGACAGCGCTCCCACCCCCGCCCGCTTCCCTCAGCCCCCACCCTCTTCCTCCGAGGGAAGGCGGCCCCGGCCGCGCAGCCCCGCCCGGCCCCACCCACCCGCTCCCCGGCCCACCGCCCGGGCGACGGAGCCCACAGCCTCACAAAGCCGCCTCCCGGGAGCTGCGGTTCCCCGGGGCGAGGGGCGAGGGGCGATCCGGGCTGGGTACCTGAGGAAGAGGCCAGGACACCGGCGCCCGACGAGACCCGCAGCATCGCCCGGGCGCCGCCGCCGTGGTTGCCACCGCCCGAGGCTACTTGGCTGCGCCGAGCGCTGGAGCCTCGAGGACCCGGTGCTGCCGCCGCCGCCTGCGATCCCTGCGCTCGCTGCGCCCGGGCTGGGCTGCCCCGCGACAGCCACGGTCAAGCGGAGCCCCGCCCCGTGCGCGCCCGGCGAGCCGCGGACCCCCCAGGACGCGCCGCCTTCCCGATTGGCTGCTGGAGTCGCTAGCCCCGCCCCTGCTTGCCGCGCTCCTCCCACACCGGGGGCGCGCGCGGCTGGCGGCCCCGCGACGGGCGGACTCGCCAGGGGCGCCGCGGGAGGGTGCGGTCCGCGCTGGGCGAGGCTTCCTGCGGACACCGGCGTGCTCGGCCTCCGCTCCTGGGCGCTGCAGTTGCCCCGCTCCTTGCCAGCCTAGAGACAAATAGACGGCCAGAAAGAAAAGAAAGAGAGAAAACATCTCTAGAGCTCTGCACGGGGAGGGCAGTCGCCGTGGCAGCAGTGGTGTGAAATCTTTTTGGTATAAACTCGTTTCTTACAGAAGCCCAGGAAAGGCTGTCTAGGGTGGAGCATTGGAATTATCACCAAGGCTTCTTTGGTTTTGCTTGTTTTTTTTTGTTTGTTTTTTGTTTTTAACCTGCAGGTGTCTCTAGACTTCTTTATCTTATGAAGAAACTAAATCCAGTTAAGCAACTTGTCCAAGGTCATAGAGCTGGTTGCAGGTTGATTTTGTATTTCGATGTTAAATCAAAGCTGCCTCAGCTTTTCTTTCTTTTCCGTCCAGAGAAGAGTTGCATTCTCATATGCAATGCTTTGTATACTGTAAAACAAGGAATCAATTAATAATCCATAGAGATAGAAAGTAGATTCGTGGTTGCTGGGGTGGGAGGACTGGGTAAGTGATTGCTAATAGGTAGGGCTCTCTTAGGGTGTTGAGAATGTTCTGCAGTTTGATAGTGGTGATGGATGCACAACTCTGAATATTCTAAAAACCAACGAATTGTACATTTTAAACTGCTGAACTTTATGGAGTGTGAATAGTATCTCAACAATTCTGATATTTAAAAATGTTTTGGGCGGGGCGAGGTGGCTCATGTCTGTAATCCTAACACTTTAGGTGGCCGAGGTGGGTGGATCATAAAGTCAGGAGTTTGAGACCAGCCTGGCCAACATGCTGAAACCCCGTCTCTACTAAAAATACAAACATTAGCCAGGCATGGTGGTGCATGCCTGTAATTCCAGCTACTCGGGAGGCTGAGGCAGGAGAATTGCTTGAACCCGGAGGCGGAGGTTGCAGTGAGCCGAGATCATGCCACTGCACTCCAGCCTGAGCAACAGAGCAAGACTCAGTCACGGAAATAAAATAAATAAAAATATATTAATGCTTGAACCTAGAAAGTTGAGACTGCAATGAGCCATGATGGTGCCACTGCATTGTAGCCTGGGTGACAGAGCGAGACACTGTTTTTAAAAAAAAGGTATCCAGAGTGATAATACTGTGGGGAAACACACATAAACAAATATTTGGAGTATGTCACAATTCTTTGTGAGCAGAAGTTATGACTTATGTACTAGCATCCATCCATTCATTCAACAATTCACATCCTTCTTTATCAAGTTACTCTGACATGGGTAAAAAGATAAATAACGAATGACCTCTGTCATTAAGGAGTTCCCAGTCTATTGAGGGGACAATTTATAATATGTCACTCTAGGGAGGTAAACAAAGTGTAGGTTTAGGGTGCTAAGACCTAAGGAAGGACCTTGGCACAGTCATAAAGGGGCTGAAGAATGTGTAATGTTTCAGCAATGGCCAACATGGCTAAGTGTGAGAGGTGTGACAGGAAGTGAAGCTGGACAGTTACTCACAGGACAGAGTAGTAGTATGGACTAGAGCTCAGCTAAAGTGGTGCAGGCTAATTAGGAAGTAAATTTTCTATTCTTTCTTGGTCATTTGTATCCCTGGTGTAGTGTGTGATTTTGGTGAATGGTCTCAGTCATCATCATATGAGCAAACAATGGTAACACCAACTGACTTTTGTTTCTACCTTTGTAGTATGTATAAACAGGGTTTGTGGATTGCCTCCTTTGAAGCTCAGAGAGGTGAAGGGGATGCGCTCAAGGTGTTATGTCTTCTAAGTGACAGAGGTGGGATGAAACTCCATCTCCTGACCTTGGATCTTATATTCTCAATATTGTCAGCCTTTCAAGTTATAAAGCTTCCTTATAAGTGCAAAGAACTCTTAAGCTAAAAAAGCTCTCTAAGCAGTAGCAAGTGAAACCTGTTTTTTCACTTGGAGTTTTTCTGTGTTTTGATTGGGAGCTAGAAATATTACAAGCCCTAGGAAAAAAAAACTTAGCTACTAATCTTAGCTCTTCAATTGAGACTGTTCAGCAAAGCCCTGGATTCCAGGTTTTATAAAAAGTGACTCTACAGTTTAAAAACAGGGTGCTGCCTATTTCTCTTGTCAGTGTACAAATGACAGCATACTGAGGGCACCTTCCTTTACATCCATTCACCTGTCCATCTCTTATGGGATTATAAACATCTTTTGAAAGCAGGTACATGTTGAGGATTCTTAATCCAAAAATCCGAAATCTGAGATGCTCCAAAATCTAGATTTTTTTGAGCACTGACCTGATGACACAAGTTGAAGATTCCATTCCTGACCTTATGTGATGAGTCACAGTCAAGACTCAGTGTACAACAGTTTACTTAGTGTCCCCAAGGGAAACAAAGAAAGACCTGTGTATCCCCCTTCTGCTGTGATTTTTGTTTCATGTACACTCAGATTTCCCCATGCAGGCATGCCCACATAGGATAATAAAATGGCACATGTGCAGGCTGGACTCTCTAATGGTAGGCTCCCCACGATGCCCCACATTGGGTCAAGATCTACATGCAATGCTCATTGTGTTTTTTGTTTGTTTGCTTATTTTCTGCTCCATGGTATAAAATTATTATTTAAAATGTCAAAAAGGTTTGGAGATACCCCATGGGTAACAATGACAAGAAATAGAGGAAGCATTTGTGTTAATCTATAGCACAGAAATTTTAGCTGTTGGAGAAACTGGACAAGGTGTGTGAAACATCTTACGGAAGAGAATGGGGTTGGGATGATCATATATGACCTGAAGAATCAGAAGGATACACTGTCAAGGTTCCATGCTGAAAGTGATGAATAGAAGTTAATGAAAAATAGGAAAACAAGAAAAGATCTATTCATGATGAACTAAAAACTGAAGGGAACTGTGATAGTCTGAAGAAATTTAAGAGAAGACACAGCATTAAATTGTTAAAGATTTAGTCATAAGAAAGCATCTGCTGCTCATGAGGCAGCAGAGAATTTTTTTTTTTTTTTTGAGACTGGGTCTTGCTCTTGTCACCCAGGGTGGAGTGCAATGATGCAATCTCAGCTCACTGAAACCTCCACCTCCCAGGTTCAAGCGATTCTCCGCAGCAGAGAAATTCATTGATGAGTTTGTCAAGGTCATGGCTGATTAAAATCTGACGTCAGAACAAGTCTATAATGCTGATGAAACAACACGGTTTTAGTATTGTTGCCCCAGAAAGACACTGACTACAGCTGATGAGACAGCCCCTACGGGGATTAAGGATGCCAAGGACGGAATAACTGTGAGGGAGGTGCTAATGCAGCCGGCACACATACAGGTAAACTTGCTGTGATAGGCAAAAGCTTGCATTCTTGGCTGTTTTCAAGAAATTAATTTCTTACTACTCCATTCTGATGCTAACAAAAAGGCACGGATCACCAGGGATGTCTTTTCTGACTAGTATCACAAACAGTTTGTACCAGTGTTTGGTTAGTGCTGATTCAGCTAGACTGAATGACTACTGCAAGATATTGTTATTCCTCAACCCCTGTCCTGCTTATTCTCTTAAAAAATATCATTTATGATATTCTCATAAAAAATTCTGAAATTCTGAGAATTCCCTGAAATTCTCATAAAAAATATCATTTATGCCATATACTTTCCCCAAAAATGTGACTTCATTAATTAAGCTATGTGACCAAATATCAAATGAAGGGTAATTATAATAAAACTTTTTTCTTTTCTTTTTTTTTGAGATGAAGTCTCACGCTGTTGCCCAGGCTGGAGTACAGTGGTGTGATCTTGGCTCACTGCAGCTGCCTCCCCGGTTCAAGCAATTCTCCTGCCTCAGCCTCCCAAGTAGCTGGGACTACAGGTGCACACCACCACACCTGGCTAGATTTTTATTTTTAGTAGAGACGGGGTTTCAGCATGTTGGCCAGGCTGGTCTTGAACTCCTGACCTCAGGTGATCCGCCCACCTCAGCCTCCCAAAGTGCTGGGATTACAGGTGCGAACCACTGTGCTGGCCAAAAAAGCCCTTGAAAAGCATACTAGCAGAACTGAACAGAGACTTGAGGGTAGAAGGTTTTTAGAAGGAGTTTGGCGTGAAGGATGCTGTATATACTTTTTCCAACACTTGGAATACAGTGACTAAAGATATAGTTGTGCATGTCTGGCACAACTTCTGGCCTGTGTCTATGTTCAGTGAGGACTATGAACAAGGTGGTGACTTTGAAGAATTCTGTATGTCACGTGTCAAAGTGCATACTGACCTTCTCACATATGCAAGAAATATACCTGCAGAATTGATCAGTAAGCTGCAAGAAGTGGATATAAAAGAAGTTTTTAACATTGATAATGAGGCTCCAGTGGTTCATTCACTGAATAATGGTGAAATAATGGAAATGATTCTGAAACAAAGTGATTGTGGTAATAGTGACAATGAAGATGATGTTAACACTGCAGAAAAAGTGCCTCCGATGACATGGTGAAAATGTGTGATGGGCTTATTTGTTGAGGGACTAGAGCAGAGTGCACCCATAACAAAGCAAGAAATCATGTTATAAAATCAAGGAGAGACTTCCAGGACAAAAACCAATGCTAATGAGGTAGATAACTCCCGAGGAAACATTTTAAAAAGCCACCCAGCAGAATACCTCCTCATTTCTAGAGGACCCACTTCCTTGTCCCTCAACTACTTCTGATGTTTCTTCTCATCTAAAAAAGTAAAATATAATACTCAGTAACCTTTAAATCAAAATACACCATCGTAGGTGGAGACCAAAAGCCTGCTGTTATCTGTTATTATTATTTTTTTGAGAGACAGGGTCTGACTCTGTTAACAGGCTGGAGTGCAGTGGTGCCATCTTGGCTCACTGCAACCTCTGCCTCCCAGGTTCAAGTGACTCTCCTGCCTCAGCCTCCTCAGTAGCTGGGACTACAGGTGCATGCCACCACACCCAGATAATTTTTGTGCTTTTAGCAGAGATGAGGTTTCACCATATTGGCCAGGCTGGTCTTGAACTTCTGGCCTCAAATGATCTGCCTGGTGGAGGTGGAGGTTGCAGTGAGCTGAGACTGTGCCAGTGCACTCCAGCCTGGGCGAAAGAGCGAAACTCAGTCTCACAAAAAAAAAAAGTACAAAATTACTTTCAGGCCATGTAATGTGAAACAAAGTTTGTGTTCATATTTGGATCCCTTCCCCAAGATATCTCACTGTGTATATGCAAATATTCTGAAATCTGAAGAAATCCAAAATCCTAAACACTTTTTGTCCCAAGCATTTCAGATAAGGAGTACTCAACCTGTTCCTTGTTTTGTTCATTTCCTTGCTTCCCCTCCCCTCAATTGCATTCTCATCCCTGTCCTCAGCCCCCCTCCCCACCCTCTTTTCACTTTCAGTAGGCCCTCAATGAATGTTTAAATGTCCAATGTCATTTTAGCATCAGAAAGGGAATCTTTTTATTCAAATCTAATTGTCTATGGTGCTGACATACATTATGAAATCTCGATATTAATTAGCTCATGTGGCATACGTGCTCTAGGGCTTTGGGACATGGTTATAAGAACATTAGAGAATTATATTAACACTTCTCACACTTTAATAAGCTGTGTATTGAATTCTAAATCTAAATGCCTGGAATTTAAAAAAGTTAGTCTTATTCTAGTAAAATGCAATATTAATATTTTAACAGTAAAGACACTAAATACTTGGGAGCAGAAGAAATTTACTATTCATTATAGAATTTTTAATCCCTGAGGAGGTAATTTACTACTGATTTTAAAGGTCTTTGAAGTCTTTTGTAAATCTTCCTTGTTTTTCAAAGTATCTTCTCTTAGGCTCATTTTTTCTCTTTCACAGGTTTCTGATATCTGATTAGCACCTTGGCCTTACAATTCGGTTTTCCATAAACTTCTGTGAAGAAATCTAGGGAATCCAAAAGAACGGGGGAGTGCTGATCTCCCTGCAGTCTGAAGCCTGGAGAAACCATCCGGAAGGCTGTAGCTATTCATCTCACAGGAGCAGATGTTGTCCGTCCCCAAGGAGTTATTATGGGTTGGAAGAAATGCGAAAATGAAAATAAGTTATTTTGTGAATGTTATCAAATATGATCAGCACCAGCCAGAGAGAGGTCTAAATGAGTAAGTATTCTTTACTAATAGAAGCAAAAGCAAATGAACATTATGGTTTTCTAAATACATTCAGAAGCAAATAATTCGAGCGAAAGCACAGACCTAATTGGGTCACACATGATAGCATGTGGGAAACAGTCCTGGAGAAGTAGAAAGTGTGTTGCTAGGTCAGCTCAGCTGGTTGTTATCTGTCAACTCTACCCCCTAGCCATGGCTTTGCAGACTTCTCTGGTAGGCTTCCTCCTTTCCGAGGTGGCTAGGCAGAGAGTCACAGAGATAGTGATCTAAGATCCTTTAGGATGCTTATGGGACCTGCTTCTGTGGGTGAAAAGCCAGTCAAGGATAGGACTGGAGAGGAACCAGAATACTTTCCTGCTGAGCTATCTGCTAGCCCCTGGTATTTTCAGTCAGCTAGCCGGGGGTTTCTTGCCGTTCTAGCACAGTTGATTTACCTTATGATTAAATGTGGGTCCATTTCAGGAAAGGAAACATAACAGCAGATAGCGACCACAGAAGTGATAGCCTGATGAAAAAGAATAATCTTGGGTATAGTGTAAAGGTAAAAACTACAAAGTTTTTTAAAAATAAAAAATTTCACTTGCACACACTCTCTTTGAAAAGAGAATGGGCAGCTATTTGCCAGCTGAAAAAATATAATCAAACACTTGATTATATTGTGGATGATCAGGGAAAACATCATGGGGGTGGATTTGGAGCTGACAATAAAGGATGAATGAGGATCAATAGTCTGGGGATGAAAGGGGAAGACAGACATTCTCTGTTGAGTAAAGGGCACCAGGAAAGTCACAGGGTGGAACAATGTATATGTGTTTCAGGAAAAGGCAAGCAGGCTCAATGTGGATGAAGTGTGGAGGGGATTTTGAGAGATGAAGCTTGAAATACAACTGTATTGACCCTTCAACAAGGTTGGTTTGAACTCCAGGTGTTCACATATACACAGATTTTTTCAACCAAACATGATGAAAAATACAGAATTCATGGGATGCTAAACCTACATATACTAAAGGCTGACTTTCCCTATCTGTCTTCCGAGAAGTATGCACAGGTATACATGGAGTCCTGGAACCAGTCCCCTGCATATACTGAAGGATGGCTGTATATGTTTCTTTTAACCTAAACTTCCTATACTAACTCTGTCTTTGTATATTTCTGGATTCTTCCTGCCCCAAGAAAACTAGATATGTACTTAAGAGAGGAAAGAAATAAGCTTGAAATATTTTACCAGTTACCATAGAGAGTAAGAAAAAAATTTCATATTATGTGCAAGGAAAGTCAAGCACAATATATAATTATTCAGAATCAACCACTAAAAAGGCTCTTCAGTAGAATAAAGAATAGTTACGCCAAAGGAAGCGATTGTTTTGACACTTAATTGGGAGGACAACCAAAAATTTAGACTAGGATTATAGCCCTTGCCTTCCTTTTGGAAGATTTCCCAGTTATTATTCAGAGAAGCTGATACTCACAATTCTAGTTGGCTTAAGTGATGGTAAAATAAAACAAAACCCTATGGATGCATGTGTATAAAGAAGATTGACATAAAATCATTATCCATTGATTAATAAATGACTTGAAGCCTTTTCTTGATGTAACTGAACTTCTCTCAAAAATGAATTTTGGCTGGGTGTGGTGGCTCACACCTGTGGTGCCAGCATTCTGGGTGGCTGAGGTGGATGGATCACTTGAGCTCAGGAGTTCAACACCAGCCTAGCCAATGTGATGAAGCCCCATTTTTACTAAAAATACAAAAATTAGCTGGGTGTGGGGCAGATGCCTGTAATACCAGGTACTTGGAAGGCTGAGGCAGGAGAAACGCTTGAACTAAGGAGGCAGAGGTTGCAGTGAGCCCAGATCATGCCATTGCACTTCAGCTTGGGCGATAAGAGCAAAACTCTCAAAAAAAATTTTTTTTTATATTACCCCTTTACATTTCCTAACACTCTTTATTTTTGCCTATTCACTAGACTAGTTGAAATAGTTTCTTTTCTTTACTTTTCTATTTTTCTGTTGCATGACCTGTAAGAATGATATTTCATGGCACCAGAAGTGGTTGAGAAGGAAATTACCAAGGTATTGATCTCTGAATAATCCTGAGGGTGAGTGCTCTAGGGAGTTGGGAAAAAATAAAAGCGAACCTGTTTTCTAAAGCAAAAAGAGGTCATTTCTGCAAAGTTAAGACTGATGAGCCTGACAGTGGTTCTGAGTGAGGCTCTAGAATGGGTTATTCAAAGCCTGCACCTGGTAAAAAGTGAAGACCAAGAATCCAGCAGATTACTGAAGAGTATTTCATCAGATCGTCCAGAAACTTATTAGACTAGTGAATATGTAGCAGAGACTGCTAATTGTTTCCCAATAAATATTCTCCCAATCTTTTTATTAAAAGCACCCCTGAGTTTTAATTGGGAGCATGATGGCTTATATAGACTCCACTTTCTGCACTCCACTGTGGCTGGGTGTGGCCACATGACTAGGTTCTGGCCAATGGGGTATAAGAAGAAGCCATCAGTCTGGTCCCTGGATGGCTCCCCTCCACTTTCTCCTTCCTTGTTCTACGTTCTGCAAGTGGTGAGGGAACGTCAACCAAGTAGTCAGAACCATACCCAGGGGATGGTGGAGCAACAGCTTAGAGGGTCCCTAAGTTCCTGGTTGGCCACATGAAGAAAAGTCACCTATCTCCCTCCGTACTGTATGTTAAAGAGAAACAGGCCTGCATTTTATCTGAGCCACTGCATTTTAAAGTCTCCATGTGATAGCAGCTTAGTTTATGTCCTAATCAACAAAACATGAACTTTAGTAAGTCATTTGCTCAGGTTTCTTGTGATATACTTCTATACAAAGAGAAGAAATGTGTACAACACAATTACATGAATTTGTAGCTGCAAGAATAATCTTACTCAAGTTGTCCTCCTGATTAACCTAGGTTTGCAAACTATAGGCATCAGGTGGAATTTGACCCTGCATTTTGTTTTCAGTAAAGAATGCTTAAAAAAAATTACAAATTTTTTTGAGTGCTTTTAGGACAGTGTGTACTAACTCATCACAGTTCTCAGTGTCTTACTCCTGCCTCTGTTAGTCTATTTATTTTGAGAAAAAGTCTCACTCTGTCGCCCAGGCTGGAGTGCAGTGGCATGATCTCGGCTCACTGCAATCTCTGCCACCTGGGTTCAAGCGATTCTCCATAGATACAGGGTTTCACCGTGTTGGCCAATCTGGTCTCAAACTCCTGACCTCGAGTGATCCACCTGCCTCAGCCTCCCAAAATACTGGGATTTGGAATTACAGGCATGAGCCACCATGCCTGGCCCTTTTTGTATATTTCTTTCTTTCTTTCTTTTTTTTTTGAAATAGTCTTGCTTTGTCACCCAGACTGGAGTTCAGTGGCATGATCTTGGCTCACTGCAACCTCCGCCTCCTAAGTTCAAGCAATTCTCTGGCCTCAGCCTCCCAAATAGCTGGGATTACAGTCAAGTGTCACCACGCCCAGCTATTTTTATATTAGTAGAGATAGGGGTTTCACCACATTGGCCAGGCTGGTCTTGAACCCCTGAGCTCAAGTGATCTGCCTGCCTCTACCTCCCAAAGTGCTGGGATTACAGGCATGAGCCATCACTCCCAGCCTCTTTATATATTTCTGTTTCTTGCTTGGCACCTGAAGGCATTTGAGTTACTAGAGTAATAGACTATGCTGTTGTTCCAAATACCCCTGACAATACTGTGGCTTAAAAATGAAAGAAGTTTGTTTCTCTCTCACTTAAGATCTGTAGGTAAACATTCCTAGTTAGTAAGCAACTCTACCTACAATGGTCACACAGAGGCTTAAGTTCCTTCCAACAAGTTGTTCCCTCATCTTCAGATTGTTGTTTGCAGGATTGAGAGTGAGTCACAATGAATAACTCCTGCTGTCAGAAAGGAAAGCAAATCAAACAAGCAAATGTGAGGGAGGCACTGATCTAATCTAAGTATAGAGTTTGGTGAGTTTTGATGAATATATACACCTGTGCAAGCACTACCCAAATCGAGATCTAGAATTTAGGTTGTCAACTTCTTTTTTTAATTTGTTGTTTTGGTGAAGATACTTTGCCCCTGAATTTGTGGATAGCATTAATCCCAGAGGAATAACAGCCATGTTGGGTAGCATAAGAGTTCAAGGCATCTTAAGAATCTAGAGACATGAGATGAATATAATTTAGTAGGGGTAAGTGCAAGTCTTGACCTTGAATTCAAAAGTTAACTCCAGGCTGGGCAGTGGTGGCACAGGGCTGTCATTCCAGTGTTTCGAGTTCAAGGTGAGAGCATCGCATGAGGCCAGGAGTTCAAGATCAGCCTGAGCTACATAGTGATGCTATGTCTCTATAAAATATTTTTTAAATTAGCTGGGCATGATGGCATGTGCCTGTAGTCCCAGCTACTCAAGAGGCTGAAGTGGGAGGATTGCTTGAATCCAGGAGTTTGAGGCTGCAATGAGCTATGATTGTGACCAGCCAATAATCAGAGGGAGACCGTATCTCAAAAAACAAAAAAAGAAACCAAAAGTCAACTTCACAAGATGAAGAAAATCATACAAAACAAACTGTAGCTTAATAAATTACATAAGAGAATGTTCTTATAGCTACCACTCAGCCATCCAAATGAAGAAATGGAACATTTCCAGCCCCCACTGTTGCAATCACAGCTCCCTCACATCTGCCTTAAGTATCCACTAGCCTGACTTTTATAATTACTTCCTCACATTTATTTATAGTTCTATCACCTAAATGTTCATCCTTAGATACCAGCATGAATCTTGCCCATTTTATAATTTGATACCTCTCTTTTAGTCTACAGATTCCTTTTCTATCCCTTTCATTTTCTTTACAATTTTTCTGTTGAAGAACTGGTGCTTTTTGACCAATAGAGTTTCCCAGTCTGGATTTTGTTGACTGTGTAATACTCATTTTTTAGTTTAACAATGATCTCTGTCCTCATTATTTCCTGCAAATTGGTAACTGGATTCAGGTACTTGATCAGACGCAGGTTTGATTCCTTTGGCAAGGTGGTGGTAGTGTTCTTTCATCAGGAAGAATATATTATCTGGTCATTTCTCTTTTTGTGGTTTCAGGCACTGTTGATATGTAGGGCCTAAATCTATTAATTTATTAAGGGTTTCAAAATGGTAATGTTACATTTTGGTCATTGCTGCTTTATCGTTTCACTTGTATTACCTTTAAGAAGGTATACCTCCCCTAATCTATAATTTGATCATTAGTGTACAGTTAATTAAGGCAAATAGATGTACAGTTAATATGATCACGGCAAAACAAATGCTTGCATTTTTATTTACCAGTTTTTTAAGATAATTGTTTTCCTAATGTCCTCTAAAGGTGACCAATTTCTTTGATAGCATTGTAAAGTCTTAAGTTTAAGCATGTTTAATAAGTCCAGAGGTAGGGAGTCCCCAAGACTGCCTTCATTTCTGACACCAAACACACTGTTCAGGGGTTTCCAAGACCACCCTCTTTCTGATATCAATTGCAAGTCTAGAGGTCCCCAAGGCAAACCCCAGGTTTGAGAAGTTCACTGGAAGAACTCACTGAAGTCTGTTAAACTCACAGTTATGGGATATTACAGCATAATGATATTCTGGAAGGGGTCCAGATTAAAGTCAGTCAAAAAGAAGCACATAGATCAGAGTCCAAGTAAGCTTCATGTGTAGATCTTCCATTTGTCCTCTCCCAGTGAAGGTGCAGACAGTGCTACATGCTTCTAACAAGGCCATCACTTTCTTACTTTTCATATAAGGCCACTAATTTCATCATGAGGAGCCTACCCTCATTACCTAATCTAACCCAGATTGCCTCCCAAAGGCCTCATCTCCAAAGGGAATAAGAACTTCAATATATGAATTTAGGGGGACATAAACATTCAGTTCATAACGTGGGCTGTATAGATGGGCCATAGGTGGTTATCAACTCCCTAAACATTTATATTCAAAGTTTTATGGGTGTGTTCATTTTCCTAGTAAGAGTTTTGGCTCTTATTGAAATCCAAAAGAGATTACTAATTACTAACCCACAGTTTTAAAACCACTTTCATAAATTATGAGCTCCTTGCAAAAGGGAACATATCTTACTCCCCCTTTCAGTATGAGGATACCAAGATCAGCTCAGCCGTAGAGACCCCCACCCAGGCGGCGCTGAAGGCATTAAGAAGCAGACACCGGGATAGAACAGCAAAGTGGGACTTTCCAGGGGCCAACAGCCTTCCAAGCCGAGAGCCTCGAGCAGATTCTGACCCACATAGGCTCTCTGAACAGGTGATTATTATTACAAACAGGTGTTCTGTGTTTTCTTGTAAAACCAAGATAAACTAGGTAGGCAGCTGGTGCTTGCTTACCACTGATCGAGGACAAACCAGCAAGCAATCTCCATGAGGGCAGGACCCATGGGGGCAGGGTCACATAGCCCGTGCTTAAAGAATTGTTTTAACTGGTGTATGATATTCATATACTGTTCTGCTACTTTAGAATGCCCCAAGTAGTTTTCCACTTGGTGGTGAGGGGTGGAGGGATGCTAGGTTTTCCTTGCTGCTGTTCTTAGCAAACAATATATTTTACCATTCTCTCAGAATTTCTCAGCAATCATATACTCAGCATTTCTTAACATAAGGATAAATGAATAAATGAATGTTTCTCTTTTTTAGAAGATAAAAAGACGAATGATTTCAAAAGATATAAATTTTTCCTCCTTTTTCTATTACTATTTTATATGATTTGCCTGGAAATTTGAGTTTGTGGAACAACCGTGAGTTTATTTGCCGTGAAAATACAGAACCGGCTGCAGAGAATATAAGAAGTGATGGTTGTGGGGGTACTGAAAATATAGTATGTATGTGGGCAAATGGAAATCTTTTAGGCAAGCTAAGGACAAGAATTTCTTCTATCTTTTCACCTTTAAGAAACTTCGATTGATTGCCTTGGGCCACTTAATCTGATAGCAGCTTCCTTACTTCTTTCAAATGATGTCATTCTAATGATGGAGTAAAACTAGAGGTGCTGCAACATTAATGATTAATTCAATAAAATGCAAAGCTGTCTCAGGACAGGCTTGGGGTCAGGGTGAAGTGTTTCTGTCAGATTTGAATCCTCTTAGCTAGCTTTGCAGATTCAGTTATTTCCAGCTAGCAGTTTTCTGCGTTCATTAGATTAAAAGACATGTGACTGCCGAAAGAACCACTATATGCTATATTGTAAAAAGCAAGTGCAGCATTTTCAGCTCTAGGTAGGTTCCTGAAGCTTTGTGTTCTGCACCCACGGCCCTCAACATAATTCAGAGCTGGGACTCACTGAATTTCAAGAGCTGTCAGAAATTAATCCTCAGGAACATTAAAAATAGGTAGACCAAACTCTGGAGCTCTGCTGAGGAAAATTACATGTCTACTCGTTGGTTAGGCAGCATAGGGGACTTATGAGGGAATTGGCCTGAAAGGAAAGGCCTGCGGAGATGAAAATCCGGGCAGCACTGTCCCTATATGTGTGCACAGTATAAAAACCTCCAATGGCATGTTTCTCTCTTAACAATTTATTGATCTGAAATCAAATTAATTTAACTCAACAGCCTTTTTTTTTTTTTTTTTTTTTTTTTTTTTTTTTTTTTTTTTTTTTTTTTTTTTTTTTTTTTTTTTTTTTTTTTTNTTTGAGATGGAGTTTCACTCTTGTCGCCCAGGCTGGAATGCGGTGGCTCGATCTCAGCTCACTGCAACCTCTACCTACTGCCTACTGGGTTTAAGCCGTTCTCCAGTCTCAGACTCCTAAGTAGCTGGGATTACAGGTGCCCGCCACCACGCCCAGCTAATTTTTAATAGGATATGGGGGTTCACCATGTTGTTCAGGCTGGTCTCAAACTCTCGACCTCAGGTGATTCACCCTCCTCGGCCTCCGAAAGTGCTGGGATTACAGGCGTGATCCACTGCACCTGGCCTCAACAACCTTTTTGAAGGCAGATAGGTAAAATGCAGCTTGAGGGGTATAGGCAGGCAAGAAGAGGGAGCATTCCCATCCTGGTTGGGATTTTGCCGTTGAAAGTTTGTTGTTACGTGTGTCTAAGTCTTCTTAGCATCATTGGGCAGAACTGTCCTTGGCTTCTCTCTGGCACACAGCCCCTTCTTTGCTACCCAGAAGGCTAACGGTAGTCTGCAGTGGCTTCAAAGTGCCTCGAAAGTTACTCCAAGGAGGTAGCTTCCTATGCTTCAGGTTTGCACACAGATGTGAGACCTTGTACATTTCTAGTGATATATTTATGTACTTCATTTTTTTTCCTGTGGACTATATATTTCTAAATGATATATTTCTGTAATTGCCTTTTCAAACCAACACCCACCAAGTTCTATAGTAAGAGGCTCTAAGTATTTTATAGTTAAAGCTTCTGATTTGAGATCATAAGAAATGCCTACTATAAATAAACAAAACTAAAGCACAACAGATTATAATTTTCAAGAATTCGCCTAAAAATATTAAATCATAAGTTCTGAAGTGCCAGAGAATCAACAAAATGTATAATTTAAATGAAATTTGGAAATGTAAAACATTTAAGTATTATAAGTAAGAATGAAATTCTCAATAGTTTTCTCAGAAGAAAATCAGGTTTAGATTTGGCTATAGACTAACGATGAAACTGTTATGAGTGGTGAATCAACTATAGCCTGATTTGTCATGGACCAGATTAATGTGCCAATTCATTTGATCATAATCTACTTATATATCAGAGCATGAATTTAAAATCTTAAAGCAATATGTAATTATAGAGTACATTATTTATTCAAAAAAGGAGTCTTAATTTTCCTAAAAATAAACATGATAAGCCTAATCTAAAGCAAAATATATTTATATATGTTCCTTTAGGAGGTATTGTAAAATTCCTAGGGACTTTATAACAAAAAATTTTTTATGTATTTTTGCTTTATTATTTAGCAATTGATCTTCATAGATTTAATCTGTATAATATTAAGTCATCATTCTCTTTCTGCAAACATATTAAATATTATGTCATTAGAGAACAATATTGAACTCATTCATAATAGCTTTTTCCTGTATTTTTTCAGAAACATTAAAAGAAACTTATAGTTCATTTTTACTATAATAATTTCTTTGTTAATCAACATTTCTAGTAGACTTATATTGCAAAGGCACTGAGTTCTAGCTATAGAAAATGAAGACTGAGCTTACTCAAGTTTAATGTTCTTTCTTCATATAGTTCTTCCTCTAAATTGGTTAAATCTAATTATTATTCCTATGCAATCAAGTCATGCAGACAAATTGAAAATATGGTTTTGATTTTGAAAGAGTATGCCTTTGATTTTTCTGGAAAATGAGATGTGCATCTCTAGGATGAATAATGTCCAAGTATGGATTTAAAATCCTGTTATTGATTTTTAAATTATATTTCAGAAACCATTATAATTATGCTTACAAACATAATAGCAGACATCTCTGTAGAATTCAGTAATAGCTGTTGGACCAGAGAAATAATGTACTTCATTTTAAAAACAATTTAACATCAGCTATATATGCACTCATACATTTGGATTTAAAGTGTTTGATTAATATACAAATGCATGGAAATATTCTTATGTGACGTTCTAGGAAATTAAGCTTTTCTGAGTCGTTTATTAGAAAAGAGAGACCAAATCATTAATCTGGTTTAATTTTACAGTAGTCATTAGGAGCTACTAACACAGTTGAATTTTCCTTGAAAATGTTGTTTCTTAATTGAAAAATACTCAGATCCTAAGTTTAAAAGATTGTTAAAAACCATACAATTTATCCTTTGCTTTGTAAAAATGGAATCATTAGTCAAGACTTTTAAAAAACCTGGTTTCTTTCTTGCAGTTGCTGATTATTAATTTTGCAAAACCAATATTGAGCAAAAGTGAATGGCATGCTGCTCTTGCAAAAACTCGAGCTATTGTTTCTATTTTCCTGAGAACTGTATTATATTTTCTTTATACAGTAATAACTCAATGAACAAGTCCTTTAGGAATGAAGTTTCATTAAATACATTTGAGTGATTTCAGTCATATACACATACATTAACCGTATGAAGCAGGGCTCTCTGCCTATGTTAATGGAAGATAAAAATATCTTTCAGCCATGTTCATGAATTACATCTACATGAGGGACAGGCATAAAGATCATTCTGAAATATGTGAAAATTGGTTAAATCTGTCTCCCCAGTCCCCACTCCTTTCATTTTCTTCTCTATTCATTTCACTGAATGAGTGAATGACTCTTTGCTTTTAGTCATTTTGGATAGTTAGGACTTTTGGGGAACATTAGAGTGAGATGGGCTTTATACTTTTCGAGTTATAAAAACAAAAAGAGAGGGAGGAAGGGGATTCTTGCCCACATTGATTTTTATGCTGCAGGTGCCTTGGGAACTCATTGTGCACATGCCAACATACCCAAGAAATGAGCTGGTGAGTCTGTGTTGCCTATAGTAGTATTTGAACTTCTCAGTGGTGCTTTCTCACTTAACCTTTATGGCTTCTCTGTATGTCCCACCTCACTTCCTGGAGCCTTTCTCTGCCCTTCCTCACCCAGTCTGAATGGGAGCTGTGCTTCTCACACGGCTGCCTAATGTCACTGCCAGTCAGCTTCCAAACACCATATGCGATATCACTCTTTTCACACAGCTTCTACCTCGGAAAATGCAGAGCCGAGGGAGTTTAAAAGATGCACTTTTTTTTTTTAATGTGAAAGTTAAGACACTGTAAGTGTCTTTGAGTACTTACACTTAGTACTTATCTCTTGGGTGGTACTTAGCACTTTAATGCATAATTTTTCTCCCACATAGGGCACCTGTCTTTTAATTTTCTCATTTTGGCAAGTTCATCTTTCAGAACTGCTAGATCACAGGAGATCATCATTGACAACTGAAATCCTCTTTGTTCTAAAGCCAAGTATACGACTAGACCAATGAGGATTAAGGAGACCCGAAAGGCTTTTGGCAAGATAGCATCAACATTCCCAGAACCTGGCAGGAAGGAAACTAGTAGGTGAAAACATCCATTTCAAAAGATTAGGGCTGGGGAGGAACCTCCTCAGGGTGAAGGTGGCCTTTCTAGCAGTTATCTCTGCTCCCACAACCAGCTGGAGTCTGGGCTCTCTCAACTGTCAAGTCCAAAATCTCCACCGTTTACTGGTGGCAAAAATGGTTCCCACAGACTATTTGCCTTTAGAAGGTTATTATTAACATGCATATGTTACATATTATCTGGAAGCAGCCTATCTCCACCCAGCTTCTTTCTGTAATACCAGTTGGCCTCTGGATTAGCTAAATTAGTCTTTAAATACTGATGGTGGGAGAGTCTATGAACTATTGGGATGTGGTATGAGTGGAAAAGAAGTATGCATCCTGGGTTGGAGGGGGGTGAAGGCAAAATAACGATACTGCATCAAGCAGGACCAAGGTAGAATTTCAACCATAATCAGTCCATTGCCTGATGCTCATGGCAAGTCAATACTCCAAGACACCAGGTTGCAGCAGAGGAAGAGGTTTAATCTTAGGGTCACCTAAAACCTCAAATCCATATCTCCCCGAGGAGTTTAGGGCAAGAATTTTTAAGGATTTTGGGGTGGGCCGAAATGTGGAGATCACTGATTCATTGACGAGTACAGGGTGACATCATGGGACAGGGAGTTGAAGAAACTGCATTATGCTGATTCAGTTCCTATGTGGAGGGTCACTGGAATTGGGGATTTGAAAAAACCTCTTAAGCAATTCCTAAACCAAAGCCTTATAATTCTAATATCAGAGATCCTATCTATAAGAACGATGGAAATGCAAATTAATTCTTAAACAGATTCCAACATCAAAAATCCTATCCATAAGAAAAATGGGAATGCAAATGGTCAGTATCTAGTGCTACTTGACTTTCAATTACAAGGAAGTGGGCCAGAGTGCAGCTTGATCAATAATTATATGTCTTTCCAGAATTGTTGTTAACTCTGTGAGGATGGCTTTAGAAGAACTTTTGGAGGCCAAGAACTTCAAGGGGAGAACACTTTAAAAAAAAATTGCAAGGAAAAAAGAGAACAGAGATAAACAGAGAAAGAGAAGAGCTACCTAAACCAACTTTGCCTTTTTCATTTTTCTTTCAATGTGGCTTAAGCCTGTTTTTCTATCAAACTGACCCTCATCTTCTCATCATCTATTAATATTTTTGGAAAAGGAAATATTTTGGAAAAAAGGATGATTTGTTCATGCTTATTCTCTGGGTTTAATGGGGCAGGCCCGCTTTCAGTCATCAGCATTTGATTAGGATACGATTCTTCCTTATCGATGCTGGAAAAGGGTAAAATAAAGGATCATTGCCCCTAGAAAAGGATAAGTGATTTTGTAAGCTAGTACTGTTTCTGAGCCCAAAGAATTATTGAAGGAAAACTGAAATTTCGTTGTGATTTTTAATTAATAATGTATTTTTTTTTTTGCCCTTAGAAAATCAGGAAGTTTTTTTTTTTTAAGTAAATTGAAGCAAGGAGCTCAAAGGTCTCTGAAGGTTACTGAAGGTGTAGAGGCTCTTACTATATCTCTTAATTTTTCTCTCATAGAAATTTACTAGTAAGTGAATTGTTACACTAGTCTGAAACTATTTCTCTCCCCAAAAAAGAGAAAGACAAAGATAGGTAGGTAGAGACCCCCACCCAGGCAGTGCTGAAAGTATTAAGAAACAGACACAAAGATAGAATGGCAAAGTGAAACTATCAGGGAAGCTAACAGCCTTCTGAGCTGAGAGCCTCAGGGAGGCTCAGACTCACCTAGTTGTTCTCTCTGAACAGGTGATTCTTGTTAACAAACAGGTGTTCTGTGTTTTCTCATAGAACCGAGATAAACTAGGCAGGCAGCTGGTGCCTCCTTACCACTGATCAAAGATGAATCAAAAAGGGAGGGAGCCACTGGGGCCGGGTAACTGGTGTGTGATTTCCATATACTGTTTATTACTTTAGAACATCCCAAGTTCCCAAACCTGCTTACCACTGATCAAAGATGAACCACGAGGGAGCCACTGGAGCAGGGTAACTGGTGTATGATTTCCATATACTGTTTATTACTTTAGAACGTCCCAAGCAGTTTTCCGCTTGGGGGGCCAGCTCGGTTTTCCTTGCCGTCATTCTCAGCAAACAATGTACTCCATCACACATGCTAGGACTTGTCCCAGCATACATCTCTCAAATGAGATGCCTAATTACTTTAAAAAAACTTAGCAAGCAGAAAGAAAAAATGAACCATTGATCCAGTGGCTCATTTCTGCAAAATTCTCTAGCCAATATGGACTGAAATGTTAGTAATATGCCTCTCTCCTCATAAAACTATTATATTAGGGCTTCCTACATATGACCAGGATTAAGGCCTTGTATATCTCCTTTATATCTAAGTGTCCACTGTGAACTCTTAGTTCATTTATACCTGAGACTACAGGTTTTCATATAACCTGGAATCTAGGTGTGTTGTAACAAACTATTAAGAGTTTTAAAAATACACTATGCAGAGGGCTTTGAGATTCCCTCCGAATTTTTCATTTTTGACCACTCCTTATGAGCCTTTAGGACTCGCATTCTCAGCCAAATATGTGACTAACCCAGAGAAGTATTTTGCTAGAGTGATCTGAATGCTGAGAAGAATGGATTTAAGAAACAGGCAAAGAAAAAAGAAAACCAAAAAACAAAACAAACTCTAGAATCCACTGACTAATAATAAAATAATGTCTTGTGGTCTATAGGGTGCTTTCCTCAGACACATACTATCTCATGTGAGTGCTCATGACAACAGCTCTGTGAGATAGATGGGGAGGAATTGTTCTTGTCTTACAGATATTTGAGGTTCAAGAACAATAAGATGTTTTTTCAAGACCACACTGCCTCTCTGTGGCTGATCTGGGACTTGAATTAAGTCTTTCGATGCCCAGTGTGAGGTTTATATTCCACTTCTGCCCAAAGCCGTGGCGAACTCATATTTTCTTTATGGTATGTCACAGGTATCTTCAGAAAGCAGACTCAGAGACAGAATTTAGTGTTCAGGGAGTATTATGGAGCACGCTTGGGATCAACACCTGTGGAAGGGAGTGGGCAGGAGCCAATTAGGCAGAGGGAGAAGTGAGCTGGAATGCAGGAGGAGCAGCCTAGACCAACGCCTTGGGGAGATCTAGAGTGGAGATGACCCATCAGAGCTGCCATGCCCTGGACTTTACTGGGCCAAAATGGCTGGGCCCACTTCAGTCACTGAAAGCCAGATGCTCTTAGGAGGGCAGCTGGGACTAGTACTTTATTGAAGGCCCTGTGGTGGGCGGCACATCTCAGTAGCCACCACAAAGAACAAAGAGGAGGTGAGGTTTTTACTCACTTTGCTTAGCTTCCAAAAAGAAAAAAAAGTCTGTAATTACCTTAATGTCAATTAGAAGCTTCTGAGAATACTTGCTGATAATGGCCATGTAAAAACAGAAAACTCTAGTCTACATTCTGCAGATCTCATCATTGTAGTCTCAGCTTATCTATATTCCAAAAGAAAAGAGGCTAGGTGTCTTTCTTACCAGGCGTTAAAGAAGAATCAGAATAGAAGGCTTTATGCTCAACGTAAACATAAGGCATATCAAGAGCCTAAGGCCTGATTCCATCATCAGCGTCCCTAGAGCAGTGCTTCTCAGTCCTCGTGGGCCTGTTCATCAGCTGGGGATCTTGTGAAAATGCAGGCTCTGCTTTGTTGGGTCTGGGGTGGGGCCCACGATCATGCATTTGTATGAAGTTGCTGCTCTTGGTCCTCTGGCCACATTTTGAGTAGCAAGGCTGCCCAAGCTCTTCATTCTAACTTGGTCCTCTTTGACCCAGTGTCTTTATTTTGCCTCTACTCCACAAACCAGGGTGAGAAATGTATTCTCTTAAAGTTGTAGAGGCTAGAAATCTAAAATTATGTTGTTGGCAGGGCTATGCTCTTTCTGAAAGCCTTTAGGGGAGGATCCTTTTTTGTTTATTTCACTTTTGGTTAATTCTAGGCATTTCCTAACTCGTGGCAGTATCACTGCCCATTTTTATGTTTGTTTCCAGCCTCTGCCTCCATCTTCGTAAACATTTGGGAAGTGCTAATCAAGACTTATAAAAATGGCCTATACCTTCTGACTCCTGACCCTTTTATTATGCTCTTTGCTTTGTGTTTTGATCCCGTTAGTGACCCTGTCTCCTTCACCCCAAACCTCTCCAGAGCAGGTGTTATAGGAAAGCGGTCCCAATCTAGACCTCAAGAGAAGGCTCTTGGATCTTGTGCAAAAGGAATTCAGGGCAAGTCCATAGAGTAAAGTGAAAGCAAGTTTATTAAGAAAGTAATGGAATGAAAGAATGGCTAGTCCATAGACAGAGCAGCCCTGAGGACTGCTGGTTGCCCATTTTTATGTTTATTTCTTGATTACATGCTAAACAAGGGGTGGATTATTCATGCCTCCCTTTTTAGACCATATAGGGGTAACTTCCTGATGTTGGCATGGCATCTATAAACTGTCATGGTGCTGGTGGGAGTGTAGAAGTGAGGGCGACCAGAGGTCATTCTTGTTGCCATCTTGGTTTTGGTGGGTTTTATCTGGCTTCTTTACTGCAACCTGCTTATCAGCAAGGTCCTTATGACCTGTATCTTGTGCTGAACTCCTATCTCATCCTGTGACTTAGAGTGGCTTAACCATCTGGGAATGCAGCCAAGTAGGTCTCAGTCTTACTTTACCCAGCCCCTATTCAAGATGGAGTTGCTATGGTTCACATGCCTCTGACACAGGGACCCTTTCTTATTTATCTTTATGTCCCTCATGTTTTGTACAGTATTTGGCACATAAAAATGCTTCCATGCTTTCTGACTTAATGAAAAAACTTGGAAAGAACCAAAATATTTCACAGCAGGGAAGTGGTTAAATCAATTAGGATTAATACTTCAATTGAAGATTATGCATACGTATGCAGAAAAATAACAATTATGAAATTGTGTAACATAATGAAACAAATTTTGCAATCTTACAAAAGAAAAATAGCATGATACAATTGTGTGTTTACAATGTCAGAAAACAAGTAGGTACCTAGGCCAGCCTAGGTGGCTCACGTCTGTAATCCCAGCACTTTGGGAGGCAGAGGCAGGAGAATCACTTGAACCCAGGAGGCGAAGGTTGCAGTGAGCCAAGATCATGCCACCACACTCCAGCCAGCCTGGGCGACAAAGTGAGGCTCCATCTCAAAAAA
>NW_016107423.1:108313-109813 GCF_001604975.1 Cebus imitator | reverse complement strand
TAATAAGGTCCAGGAAATAATTAAATATGTAAAAAATAGTCATTATATTCAAATGGTGGGATTATAGGTGGTTTTTATTTATTTAAATTTCTTTCAATCTTGCCTAGTTTAGTGTGTGCAATACTGATCACATTGTTAAAAAGAAAAGAAAGGAAAGCATCAGTTTGTGGCTATCTCAGCACCACAGCTTGCCTAAGAGTGAGTCGAGGGGGCACCCAGAGCTTGAGTAGGGGCTTGCAGAGCTGGAGAGTGGAGCTGCCCAGTCGGCCAGTCAGCCACTGTGGAATTCCAGGAAAGCTATACTTTACTTCCCAAACCACCTGCAAGAAACGCATTACCTCCTTTGCTCGAGGCTATTTTGAAATTGTTAATTTTTAAATTGGATCTTTATTATCTACTGATTCAAAATTGCAATGAGTTAATGGAATTTTGTTTCTTTTGGTATTTGTGTTGATTTATCACAAGGTGTTTATAACTTTTAGCAAGTTTTAAATTCAATAGGATCATACAGGTTAAATATTTGGCAGAGTTGTATGAGATTCTCTTGGGTATAGAATTATGTTATGGCTTCCTACATATGACTAGGAGTCCATTCTAGCAATCCTGGACTATAGATCCCACTCCAGGATTGCTGTGGTTTGATGACAATGCAGACCTCTTTTTCCTTCTGTGGGTTCTTTGCTGGTGACTTAATGACACTCTGGCATTTTTGCTAGATAGGGATTGCTGATATTTTGGTTAGTGTTATAAATTTCCAATGTGCTTTAATTATAATACTTTTTATCAGTGATTTAGAACATAATTGTCACTCTTTTTCTATGAATCCCTTCTCTTCTCTTACTCCCTGCAGTAAATTCTGCCAAATAAAAGACTACCCTTTGCTCAACCAGCTGGACCTAGACCAGAACTCTGCCCTCTGATGTGTCCCATTCTTGGAGTAGATTTTACTCCCTCATGTCAGTCGCAGTCAAGGGTTTGACTTCACCTTCTATTACCTCTGTGTTTAGCACCAGGAAGAAGGATGTCGCACATGTTCCTTCTTTTATGAAAGTCTTGTTTCACTGCAGATTACCCAAAAGGGGCTCTGTATGGTACATCATAAATTTGTAAAACAATCTGGTCTGAATCTCAGTGTCTTCCTCTAGGTAGGGTTTTTATATTGTTGGATATGTTTTCTTAACTGTTTTATAATTTACAGTTTCTAATGTGGTTTTTTTTTGTACAATTAGATGGCAAGGAAGAGAATGACAGCTATGAGAAATTCATGGCTATGTCTATGCACATAAAGGCATCTTTCTCTATCCTATGTAGCACCACCACAGCCATTTAAAACCCTTGTTATTCTGGGTAACTAGATTTTGATTTTAAACAGCTCAGAAGTGACATTTTATTTATTCGTTCAACAAATAAATAATTATTGACTGTCTACTATATATTAGGGACTGTCCTAGACACTCATCTACCAGCCTTAAACTTTTTTTTTTTTTTTTTTTTTTTTTT
>NW_016107423.1:99249-108215 GCF_001604975.1 Cebus imitator | reverse complement strand
CACCATGTTGACCAGGATGGTCTCGATCTCTTGACCTCATGATCCACCCGCCTCGGCCTCCCAAAGTGCTGGGATTACAGGCGTGAGCCACCGCGCCCAGCCCCAGCCTTAAACTTTTAAATGATTTATTTCTAAAACCTTTTATATTTCATTTAACTTTATCCTTTCGATAGTACTCTGACATAAATCTAAACTTTTCTTGGCATTGTGGGGTTAGAGACATGATGGGTTAAAAAGGCACTGTGTTGGAAGTCAAGAGAACTGGACTCTGGCTTCCATTTTACTAAAAATTATTTCTGGGACCCTACGTATTTCTTTTCACGCTGTTTTACATAAAAGTTCCTTGTAAACTGTAAAAGCCATAAACATTTAAAGCATCATCATTATGGACATTCATTTAAATACGGGTAATAATACACACATTTCTTCAGTATCAACTAAAATGTATGGAATTGTTTGCCCTTTGCTAAATGGACCAAGATTTCAGAGCTTTTAACATGCGCGTATATGTATGTATGGAACAAGGTTGGGTAATTGTGTGTGAGGGAACTGGAAGAGACTCACCACTCTTGCAGATTTATTCTGGAGAGAGGTAGAGTGAATTTTCATACGTTTTCCTTCTGTTTTCAGAAAGACTTGTAGGAATAAGCTGTCTTTTAAAATATGTGATCATGCTAAAGGGAAACCTATTATTTTAAAGCTTTTCCTTTTTGTTTTGTGCAGTTGAACAGTAATGACCTTAAACAGAAGGCCCTTTGTTTAGCAAGGAATTCATATTTTGGATATGCAAAGGTAGACCTAAAACTTAGTTTGAGGCAAGGGTGAAGAACAAAAGCATTCTGCAGAAGGGATTAACAGGGTTTTGGAGGTAGGAGACTGGCAGTGAGTACGGAGAATGTGTCTATGTGTGGGGGGTGCACCTGTGCCTAAGAGAAAACTCCAGGAAGATGGAAACAATGTAGGCCTAACCTAGAGCTGGAAATGGCTGAATGAGCTTTTAGAATATTTTATTTTAAGTTTTTTACTGAGCTGTAACTTTTCATTATCCTCAACTATCAGTACAAATCTACCATAAACAGTAGCTCTATGTTCATAATGACATGGGTGTTGAGAAACAATGCACTCCTCCTCTAAGACTCCCTCTGCTATGCTGATGTGTTGGTGGAAGGAACATATTGAGAGAAGACTGAGACCTGTGGTCCAGGCAGTTAAAGCTGGCAGAAGCCCAGAGCTGGGGATCAGGGAGAAAGATGCTCACAGAACAAGAACTCATTTGGCCAATTGTAAATCCCCTGAAATTCCAAAGACATCTTGAAAAGACTTCAGTGCATGCTATATGTAATATGCTATATTATATGTTATAGGTGTATTATATGCTATATGTAATGAGTATTATATGCTATATGTAAGGCAAGGGCTTGAGTCATTTATATTTTAATTTTAAAAGATGTCATGATCACAGAAAAGATTATGAATTAATATGTAACAATGTATATACTGACAAAATTAAACAGATAATCACGTTTGTCCTATTTACACAAGGTCTTTTTTTTTTAAAGAACAATTGTTACAGACACAGATTCCTAAAAAGTATTTTTTTCTCCTTTACCAGAAGTAAGTCCTTTCTTGAAATAGGAGTATAGTCATGCACCACCTAACAACATTTTTATCAGTGACAGACCACATATTGACAGTGGTTCCATAGGATTGTACTGCTGTGTTTTAACCATATCTTTTCTATGTTTAGATACACGAATACTTACCATTGCATTACAATTGCTACAATATGCAGTAGACTAATATGCTGTACAGGTTTGCAGCATAGGAGCAATAGACTGTGCCATATATCCTAGATGTGTATTTGGCTATCCCATTGAAGTTTGTGTAAATACACTCAACGATATTTGCACAATGATGAAATTGCCTGCCACACGTTTCTCAAAATGTATCTCAGGCTTTAAGTGATGCATGACTGTATATCATTACCACGTATAGGATCTATACAGGATATATTGTTTCGTGTATTTTAAATTTTTAAATAGATAATATATTGTATGCAATCTTTTGTAACTTTATTTTTAATCAATATTGTCTTGACATTTATCTATTTTGATACATAAGATCATTTAAACTGCTCTATGATAATGATTGAACAAACCATAGTTTATTAATCCATATTCCTACTATAGGACATTTATATCGTTTTATTTTTATTTATTTATTTATTTTGAGACAGAGTCTCGCTCTGTTGCCAGGCTGGAGTGCAATGGCGCAATCTAGGCTCACTGCAACCTCCCGAGTTCAAGCGATTCTCCTACCTCAGCCTCCCGAGTAGCTGGGACTACAGGTGTGTGCCGCCATGCCACTTCTGTGCTATTACAAACGGTGTGGCATTCAGTATTTTTGTATACACCTCTCTGCGCATGCGCAGGAATTTCTCTCGAATGAACATCTACAAGTTGAATTGCTGGGTGTAGGAAGTGTTAGCCTTGGATCCCCTAAAAATCAGATCTGAGGCAAGGCTTAAGTGCTAATGCTTTATTAGGAAGTCACTCCTATAGTAGTTAAACTAAAGAAAGCAGAAAGTGAGGCAGAGGGAATGAGAAGCCAATGCAAGGTTATTTAAATACCACCACAGCTGGTAGTGGGGCAGGTGTACCCACTGGGCTGTATGTAGTGTCTCTGGATAAGCTGTAAGGAAAGGTATTCCTAGGAGCAGTCCACTGGAGGATGAAAGAGGAAATTGATCTGCTAGCTCTCATTTTTCTACTTTTTCTTAAGGACAAACTTCATTCCAAGGAGAGTAAGTCACTCTGTGCCTTCAGATTACATCATTAATGCTGTTTCAAGAAGCCAGATTCTACTCCCAGCCCTGCTTCTCCACTTCTTACTCTCCTGTGGCCAGATGCTTTTGCTGAGTAGGAAGTGATAGGAAGAGCCAAAGACTTCTGATTCTGGCTAGTCAGTGTCAGGTGGTGGAACTTCACAGGCCTATATGGAGCTGGTTAGAGTGAAAGCAGCTGAATTGGGGCAAGGAGCTGATGGTGCAGGAGAAAATAGGGAGGCATATAAAGTGTATCCAATAGGATATGCCTATTATACACACAGTCATCTCTGCTATGTGGTGCTAGACAGCTCTCAAAGTGGTTGTGGCAATTTATACTCCGACCCACCAATGCAAAAGATTTTCTGTTTCACTACATCTTTGAAAATATAATCTTTTCAGACTTACTTTTAATAGTCTAATAGTATATATCAGCATTTCATCTTCATGTTAGTTTGCATTTATTTGAGTAATAATGTTATTAAGCAGTTTTTGTATTTTTATTTATTGACTATTTGGTTTTCTTCTTGAATTGTTTCAAATCCTTTATCTTTCTTAAAAAATTGGCATGTGGCTGGGCACAGTGGCTCATGCCTTTGGGAGGCCGAGGTGGGCAGATCATGAGGTTAAGAGATTGAGACCATCCTGGCCAACATAGTGAAATCCTGTCTCTACTAAAAATACAAAAGTTAGCTGGGTGTTGTGGCAGGCGCTTGTAGTCCCAGCTACTCGGTAGTGGAGGCAGGAGAATTGCTTGAACCCGGGAGGTAGAGGTTACGGTGAGCCAAGATTGTCATTGCACTCCAGCCTGGCAACAGAGCAAGACCCTGTCTCAAAAACAAACAAACAAAAAAGGGAGCTGCACTGGCTCAGGCCTGTTGTCCTGGCTCTTGAGGCAAGGCTACGAGTTTGAAGCCAGCCTGGGCAATATATTAAAAAAAACAACAACTCTCATTTATTTAAAAAAAAAAAAAATTGGCCAGGTGCGATGGCTCATGGCTCACACCTGTAATCCCAGCACTCTGGGAGGCTGAGGCAGGCAGATGACCTGAGGTCAAGAGCCTGGCCAACAAGGTGAAACCTCATCTCTACTAAAAATACAAAAATTAGCCAGGTGTGGTGGCAGGTGCCTGTGATCCCAGCTACTCGGGAGACTGAGGCAGGAGAATTGCTTGAACCCAGAGGGTTGGGGGGCGGAGGTTGCAGTGAGCTGAGATGGCGCCACTTCACTCCAGCCTGGGCGAAAGAGGAAGACTCTGCCTCAAAAAAAAACATGCAAAAAAAAAAAAAAAAAAAAAAAAAAAAAAAACTAAATATGGCCAGGCGTGGTGACTCACCCCTGTAATCCCAGCTTTGGGAGGCCTAGGTGGGCAGATCACCTCAGGTCAGGAATTCGAGACAAGCCCGGCCAACATGGTGAAACCCTGTCTCTACTAAAAATACAAAAATTAGCTGGGCATGGTGGTGCACGCCTGTAATCCCAGTGACTCAGGAGGCTGAGGCTGGAGAATTGCTTGAACCCGGGAGGTAGAGTTTGCAGTGAGCCAAGATTGCACCATGGCACTCCAGCCTGGGTGACAGAGCGAGACTCCATCAAAAAAAAAAAAAAAATTGGCATGTTTATTTTATTCCCATTAATTTTTAGATGTTCCTCATATTTCTGAATACCATTGTAATTTACTTTAGTTACAAAGACCTTGTCCCAGTCTCAACTGTTTTTTCCCTCTATGGTAGGATTTTTTTTTTGTCATGCAGAAATTTTAATTTTAATGCAACCAAACATATCAATACCTTTTTTTATGGCACATAACTTTGTATCTTAAGACATCTTTTCCTACTTTATTTCATACAAATATGTTTTCTTCTATATTTATTATATACACTTTTCAAAATGCGTATAATTTTGTAAAACTAATTTTGCTTTTCACATTTAGTTTTTTTAAAAAAACCTCTGGAATTTATTTTAATGTATCACACAAAGAATTTTATTTAATATTTTTTCCTATATGGATAATCCATTGACTCAGAACTATATATTAAATATTCTTTCATTTTCTCATTGATTTTTTTCTCCAAAATCTTCATGTGAAACATATCAAACATACAGCAAAGTTAAAAGAATTTTCTGGTGAACCCTTGTATCTACACCACCTGGATTCTGTCATTAACATTTGCTGTAATTGCTTTATCAAATATCTATTCATCAGTTCATCCTTCTATCCATTTACCAATTTTCCTTATTTTTCATGCATTTAAAATTAAAATGCATACATGGGTATAATTTCTCTTTAACAGTATAGCATGCATATATTAACTACTGTTCAATATTGTTTACTTTTTCATTTTCTGATAAAATTTACATGCAATAAAATGTAAAAATCTTAAGTGTATGTTTGTAGACTTTTGGTAAAAGCATAAACTTCTGTAATTCAAACCTTTATCAAGATCAAGACGTTATCATCAACGTGGAATGTTTCCTCATATATGTTCCCAGTCAATTCCTACATAATCTGCTTAGAATTAATATTGCACAACTTCATATGAGATGCAGAAATCTTGCCAAGGTTTGTTAATTCTGCTAGGGGTTTGCAAAGCTTTTTGAATCTGTAAATGTATGTCTTTCACAGGCTTTGGAAAATTTCTGACCGTTATTTCTACAAAGGACTTTTTCCTTCATCTTCTCTGCCTCTCCTTCTAACAAGTCCAGTTACACATATGTTAGCTCTTTTGATACTGACCTATAGGCTCCTGAGGTTCTTTTCATTATTTTTTCTATCCTTTCTTCATTTTGAATAATTTCTATGGCTCTTTCTTTGAATTTGCTGACTCTCCATGCCACTATCAGTTCATCCAGTACATTCTTTTATCTTTCTTTCTTTGGAGATTGCATGTTACAAGGGTGAAAAGTGGTCTCCCAGAAGATATCTACACAAATCCCTGGAACTTGTGAATGTTACCTTATTTTGGAAAAACAACAACAACAAAAAAACCCCCCCGTCATTTCAGATGTAATTAAGTTAAAGATCTTGAGATGAAGAAATCATCCTGGATAATCTGGCTTTCAATTCAGTGACAAGTAATTTTGTAAGAGGCACACAATGGTGATTCGCCAGACAAGAAGAGGAAGCATTGTGAGCACAGTGGCAAAGACTGTAGTGATAGAGCCATAGACAAGAAATGTCAACAGTCATCAAAAGCTAGAAAGCACAATAAAAGGAATGTCTTTTAGATCTCAGAGCAAGTGTAGCCTTGCTGAGACTTTGATTTTAGACTTCTGGCCTCCAGAATCGTGAGATCATAAATTCTATTGTTTTAAGCTAACCAGTTTGTGATAATTGTTACAGCAATCACAGAAAAGGAAAGGAATATATTGTATTTTGTAGCTTTAGAATATCCACTTGGTTATTTTCCTATAGTTTCTATTTCTCTGCTAGGGTTTTCTATCTTTTCATTCATTACCAACATATTTTCCTTTATGTGAAGCATAGTTATAATAGTTTCTTTAAAAGTATTGTCTGCTAATTCTAACATCTGAGTCACCTTAAGTCTGAGTTCTTTTGATTTTTGTTATCTCTTGAGAATGAGTCACACTTTTCTTGTTCTTTGCATGTAGAATAATTTAGGATTGTATCCTAAACATTGTGAATGTAATTTTATGGAGTCTGTATTCTGTTCTATTTTTCTAAAGATACTGAATTTTAAAAATTCGACTCAATCTGCAAATGGTAGATTTTGTAGTACCTACTCAGCCATTACCATTTGTACTAATTTTTAGGCTTTCTGTTATATGCCAAGATCCTCTATGTAGATCTGTTTTTAGGTATGCTATTCTGACCCAATAATTATTCATCAGTTCTTTCATCATAGTTTTAGCATTTACCTGTATGATGTCCTTTTTTTTTTTTTTGAAACGGAGTCTTCCTCTTTCTCCCAGGCTGGAGTGCAGTGTCACAATCTCGGCTCATTGCAACCTCTGCCTACTAAGTTTAAGTGATTCTCCAGCCTCAGCCTCCTGAGTAGCTGGGATTATAGATATCCACCACCATGCCTGGCTAATTTTTGTAATTTGGAGAGATGGGGTTTCACCATGTTGGCAAGGCTGGTCTTGAACTCCTGACCTCAGGTCATCCAGTTCTTGGCCTCCCAAAGGGCTGGGATAAGAGGTGTGAGCCACTGCACCTGGCCTGCATAGTAGGTCTTAATACCTAATGAAATGATTTCTCCTTGATTTTTTTCTTCACGGTTATATCTGCCATTCTTGACTTTGTGATCTTCCATATAAGTGATAGTCAGCCTTTGAAAATTCTATGCAGTTTCCAATTGGGATTTTGACTGGAATTACATCTTTTATAATTTTCAATACAATTTCATTTTTTTTTATTGTAGATTTGGGGTCTCACTCTTTTGCCCAGGCTGGTCTCAAATTCCTGAACTCAAGAATTACTCTCATCTCAGCCTCCCAAACTGCTGGAATTACAGGTATGAGCCACCACACTTGGCTAAAGTTCCAATTTCTATCATAAGGTCTTGAATATCATTGCAATTTGTAATTTATTGCTGGATAGCTTATAAATTGCTGCTATTATAAATATTTCTTTTATTGAACACATTTTCCTGTTTTTTTTAAATGGTTTTTACATTTGGGAGTTTATTTATTTATTTATTTTTAAATTTATTTATTATACTTTAAGTTCTGGGGTACATGTGCAGATTGTGCAGGTTTGTTACATAGATATACATGTGTCATGGAGGTGGTTTGCTGCATCAATCACCCCGTCATCTACATTAGGTATTTCTCCTAATGCTGTCCTTCTACCCCCTGCTATTGCTCCCCTAGCCTCCACCCCAGGCTCTGGTGTATGATGTTCCCCTCCCTGTGTCTGTGTGTTCTCATCATTCAACACCCACTTACAAGTGAGAACATGTGGTGTTTCGTTTTCTGTTCTTGTGTCAGTTTGCTGAGAATGGTGGTTTCCAGATTCATCCATGTCCCTGCAAAGGACATGAACTCATCCTTTTTTATGGCTGCATAGTATTCTACAATGTATATATGCCACATTTTCTTTATCCAGTCTATCATTGATGGGCATTTGGGTTGGTTCCAAGTCTTTGCTGTTGTGAATAGTGTTGCAATAAATATACATGTGCATGTGTCTTTATAATAGAATGATTTATAACCCTTTGGGTATATACTCAGTAATGGGATTGCTGGGTCAAATGGTATTTCTATTTCTAGATCCTTGAGGAAGCGCCACACTGTCTTCCACAATGGTTGAACTAATTTACACTCCCACCAACAGTGTAAAAGTGTCCTATTTCTCCACATCCTCTCCAGCATCTGTTGTCTCCTGATTTTTTAATGATTGTCCTTCTAACTAGCCATGAGGTGGTATCTCAATGTAGTTTTGATTTGTATTTCTCTAATGACCAGTGATGATGAGCTTTTTAAAATATGCTTGTTGGCTGTATAAATGTCTTCTTTTGAAAAGTGTCTGTTCATATCCTTTGCATACTTTTTGATGGGTTTGTTTGTTTTTTCTTGTAAATTTGTTTAAGTTCTCTGTAGATTCTGGATATTAGCTCTTTGTCCGATGGATAGATTGCAAAAATGTTTTCCCATTCTGTTGGTTGCTGGTTCACTCTATTGATAGTTGTTTTTGGCTGTGCAGAAGCTCTTAAGATTAATTAGATCCCATTTGTCTATTTTGGCTTTTGTTGCTATTGCTTTTGGCATTTTAGTCATGAAGTCCTTACCCATGCCTATGTTCTGAATGGTATTGCCTAGGTTTTCTTCTAGAGTTTTTATGGTGCTAGTTCTCATGTTTAAATCTTTAATCCATCTAGAGTTAATTTTTATATAAGGTGTAAGGAAGGGATCCAGTTTCAGCTTTCTGCATATGGCTAGCCAGTTTTCCCAACACCATTTATTAAATAGGGGATCCTTTTCCCATTGCTTGTTTTTGTCAGGTTTGCCAAAGATCAGATGATTGTAGTTGTGTGGTGTTCTTTCTGAGACCTCTGTTCTGTTCTATTAGTCTATATCTCTGTTTTGGTACCAGTACCATGCTGTTTTGATTACAGTAGCCTTGTAATATAGTTTGAAGTCAGGTATGTGATGCTTCCAGCTTTTTTTTTTTTTTTT
>NW_016107423.1:38847-99167 GCF_001604975.1 Cebus imitator | reverse complement strand
TTAGGATTGTCTTGGCTATGCGGGCTCTTTCTCAGCTCCATATGAAGTTTAAGGTGGTTTTTTCCAATTCTGTCTAGAAAGTCTTTGGTAGCTTTATGGGGATAGCATTGAATCTATAAATTACTTAGGGCAGCATGGCCATTTTCATGATATTGAGTCTTCCTAACCATGAGCATGGAATATTTTTCCATCTGTTTGTGTCCTCTCTTAATTCTTGAGCAGTGGTTTGTAGTTCTCCTTGAAGAGGTCCTTCACAACCCTTGTTAGTTGTATTCCTAGGTATTTTATTCTCTTTGTAGCAATTGTGAATGGGAGTTCATTCATGATTTGGCTCTCTGTTTATCTATTATTGGTGTATAATAATGCTTGCAGTTTTGCAGGGACATGGATGAAACTGGACTTTCATCCTGAGGACTTTGCCGAAGTTGCTTATCAGCTTAAGGAGATTTTGGGCTGAGACGATGGGGTTTTCTAAATATACAATCATGTTGTCTGCAAACAGGGACAATTTGACGTCCTCTCTTCCTATTCAAATGCCCTTTATTTCTTTCTCTTGCCTAATGGCCCTAGCCAGAACTTCCAATACTATGTTTAATAGAAGTGGTGAGAAAGGGCATCCTTGTCTTATGACAATTTTCAAAGGGAATGCTTCCAGTTTTTGCCCATTCAGTATGATATTGGCTGTGGGTTTGTCATTAATAACTCTTATTATTTTGAGATACAATTCATCAAAACTTAGTTTATTGATAGCATAAATGGCTGTGGAATTTTGTCAAAGGCCTTCTCTGCATCTATTGAGATAATCATGTGGTTTTTGTTTTTGGTTCTGTGTATGTGATGGATTACGTTTATAGATTCGTGGATGTTGACTCAGCCTTTCATCACTGGGATGAAGCCAACTTAATTGTGATGGATAAGCTTTTTGATATGCTGTTGGATTCAGTTTGAAGGTATTTTATTGAAGATTTTTACATCAATGTTCATCATGGATATTGGTCTGAAATTTTCTTTTCTTGTTGTGTCTCTGCCAGGTTTTAGTATCAGGATGATGTTGGTCTCATAAAATGAGTTGTGGAGGATTCCCTCTTTTTGTATTGTTTGGAATAGTTTCAGAAGGAATGGTACCAGCTCCTCTTTGTACCTCTGGTAGAATTTGGCTGTGAACCCATCTGGTCCTGGACGTTTTTTGGTTGGTAAGCTATTAATTTTTGCCTCAGCTTTAGACCTTGTTATTGGTTTATTCAGGAATTCAACTTCTTCCTGGATTAGTCTTGGGAGGGTGTAAACGTCCAGGAATTTTTCCATTTCTTCTAGAGTTACTGGTTTATGTGCATAGAGGTGTTTGTAGTAATGTCTGATGGTAGTTTGTATTTCTGTGGGATTGGCGGTGATATCTCCTTTAACATTTTTTATTGCCTCTCTTTATTTCTTCTCTCTTTCCTTCTTTATTAGTCTGGCTATCGGTCTATCTATTTTGTTGATCTTTTCAAAAAACTAGCTCCTGGATTTACTGATTTTTTGAAGGGTTTTTTGTGTCTCTATCTCCTTCAGTTCTGCTTTGATCTTAGATATTTCTTGCCTTCTGCTAGCTTTTGAGTTTGTTTCATCTTGCTCCTGTAGTTCTTTAAATTGTGACATTAGGCTGTCAATTTTATATCTTTCCTCACTTCTCTGGTGGGCATTTAGCACTATAAATTTCCCTCTAGACATTCCTTTAAATGTGTCCCAGAGATTGTGGTATGTTGTGTCTTTGTTCTCATTGGTTTCAAAGAACATCTTTATTTCTGCCTTTCATTATTTATCCAGTAGTCATTCATGAGCAGGTTGTTTAGTTTCTGTGTAGTTGTGTGGTTTTGAGTGAGTTTCTTAATCCTGAGTTCTAGTTTGATTGCATTGTGATCTGAGAAACTGGTTGTTATGATTTCTGTTCTTTTGTATTCGCTGAGGAGTGATTTACTTCGAATTATGTGGTCAATTTTAGAGTAAGTGCAATGTCGTGCTGAGAAGAATGTATATTCTGAGGTTTTGGGTGGAGAGTCCTGCAGGGGTCTATAGTGTCCACTTGGTCCAGATCTGAGTTCAAGTCCTGGATATTCTTGTTAATTTTTCTGTCTCTTGATCTATCTAGTATTGACAGTGGGGTATCTCCCACTATTATTGTGTGGGAATCTAAGTCTCTTTGTAGGTCATTAAGAACTTGCTTTATGTATCTGTGTGCTCCTGTATTGGGTGCATATATATTTAGGATAGTTAGCTCTTCTTGTTGCATTAATCCCTTTACCATTATGTAATGCCCTTCTCGTCTGTTTTGATCCCTGTTGGTTTAAAGTCTGTTTTACCAGATACTAGGATTGCAACCCCTGCTTTTTTTCCTCTCCATTTGCTTGGTAAATCTTCCTCCATCTCTTTATTTTGAGCCTATGTGTGTCTTTGCATGTGTGATGGGTTTCCTGAATACAGCACACCAATGAGTCTTGACTTTTTATCCAATTTGCCAGTCTGTGTCTTTTGATTGGGGGATTTAGCCCATTTATATTTAAGGTTAATATTGTTATGTGTGAATTTGGTCCTTCCATTTTGATGCTAGCTGGTTATTTTGCCCGTTGATGCATTTTCTTCATAGTGTCCATAGTCTTTACAGTTTGGTATGTTTTTGCAGTGGCTGGTACTGGTTGTTCCTTTCCATATTTAGTGCTTCCTTCAGGAGTTCTTGTAGGCCAGGCCTGGTGGTGATGAAATCTCTCAGCAGTTATTTGTCTGTAGGGGATTTTATTTCTCCTTCACTTATGAAGCTTAGTTTGGCTGGATATGAAATTCTGGGTTGAAAATTCTTTTCTTTCAGGATGTTGAATATTGGCCCCCACTCTCTTCTGGCTTGTAGGATTTCTGCTGAAGGATATGCTGTGAGTCTGATGGGCTTCCCTTTGTGGGTAACCTGACCTTTCTCTCTGGCTTTCCTTAGCATTTTTTCCTTCATTTCAACCCTGGTGAATTTGACTATTATGTGCTTTGCGGTTGCTCTTCTCAAGGAATAGCTTTGTGGTGTTTTCTGTATTTCCTGGATTTGCCTTGATAGGTTGGGGAAGTTTTTGTGGATGATATCCTGAAGAGTGTTTTCCAACTTGGTTTCATTCTCCCCATAACTTTCAGGTACACCAATCAAACGTAGATTTGATCTTTTCACATAATCCCATATTTCTTGGAGGCTTTGTGCATTTCTTTTCACTCTTTTTTTTCTCCAGTGTTGCCTTCTCAGTTTATTTCATTGAGTTGATCTTCAATCTCTGATAGCTTTTCTTTCACTTGACCAATTCGGCTATTGAAACTTGTGTATGCTTCACGAAGTTCTTGTGCTGTGTTTTTCAGCTCAATCAAGTTGTTTATATCCTCTACGTTGGTTATTCTAGTTAGCATTTCATCTAACCTTTTTTCAAGGTTCTTAGTTTCCTTGCATTGGGTTAGGATATGCTCCTTTAGCTCAGAGAAGTTTGTTATTACCCTCCTTCTGAAGCCTGCTTCTCCAAGTTTGTCAAACTCATTCTCCATCCAGTTTTGTTCCCTTGCTGGTAAGGGGTTGTGATCCCTTAGAGGAGAAGAGGTGTTCTGGTTTGGGGCGATTTTAGCCTTTTTGCACTGGTTCTTTCTCATCTTTGTGGCTTTATATACCTTTGGTCTTTGAAGTTGGTGACATTTGGATGGGGTTTCTAAGTGGACGTCCTTTCTGTTGATGTTGAAGCTATTTCTTTGTGTTTGTTAGTTTTCCTTCTAACAGTCAGGCCCCTCTGCTGCAGGTCTGCTGGAGTTTGCAGGAGGTCCACTCGACCCCCTGCTTGCCTGGGAATCACCTGTGGGGGCTGCAAAGATTGCTGCCTGTTTCTTCCTCTGGTAGCTTCATCCCAAAAGGGTACCTGCCAGTTGTCAGCCATAGCTCTCCTGTATGATGTGTCTCCCAGTTAGCATAGATGTGTCTCCCAGTTAGCATACATGGGGGTCAGGGAGCCTCTTGAGGAGGCAACCTGTCTCTTAACGGAGCTTAAGCACTGTGCTGGGAGATCTGTTGCTACCTTCAGGGCTGCTGGGCAAGGATGTTTAAGTCTGCTGATGTGGAACCCACAACCACCCCTTTTCCCAGGTGCTCTGTCCCAGGAAGGTGGGGGCTTTGTAAGTCCCTGACTGGCTACTGTCTTTTTCTTCAGAGATGCTCTGCCCAGCAAGAAGGGAATCTACCTGACTGTCTGCCTGCAGAGGGCTTGCTGAGGTGCTGTGCTGGGCTCTTCCCAGTTGCTGTGTAAACTTCCCCTTGGCTTTGTTTACACAGGCAATGTTGAAACAGCCTACCAGAGCCTCAGCAATGGTGGGTGCCCCTCCCCGCACCAAGCTCAAATGTCCCAGGTCAAGCTCAGACTGCTGTGCTGGCTGCCAGAATTTCAAGCCAGTGGATCTTAGCTTGCCAGTCTTCCTGGGGGTTGGAGCCACTGAGCCAGCTCATTTGGCTCTCTGACTTCAGCCCTCTTTTTTAGGGGAATGAGTAGTTTTGTCTTGATGGCATTCCAGGCACCACTTGACTAAAACGACCACCCAGTTTTGTGCTGGAAACCTGGGGTGCTGGTGTTATAGGCACTGGAGGGAATCTCCTGGTCTCTGCAGGTTGTATAGACTGTGGGAAAAGCGCAGTATCTGAGCCGGAGTGCTGGAGTGTCCGGAAAAGTCCCTAATGACTTCCCTGGGCTGAAAGAGAGCATTCTTCAGCCCCTCGCGCCTCCCGGGTGAGGTGATGCCCCACCCTGCTTCAGCTTGCCCACCTTGGGCTATTCCCACTGTCTAACCAGTCTCAATGAGATGAACCTGGTACCTCAGTTGGAAATGCGGAGATCACCTGTCTTCTGGCATGCTCTCTCTGGGAACTGCAGACTGGAGCTGTTCCTATTTGGCCATCTTGGCGGAAGTCTGCTTAATCACATTTTCTAAAAGTTCAATTTGGTTTTACATATTGACTTTATGCCTAGCAAATGTACTGAGCTCTCTTTTTAATACTAATAGTTTATAGATTTTCTCAAACGTTTCTGTTGAATCAATTGCATAGTCAATGAATACTAAGAGTCTTATTTCTTTCTTTTACTTCTTTTTAAATCTTTATGTATTTTTTTCTCTAGCTTATTGTATGGCCTAAGACATCAGCACAACTTTGAATAGCAGGCCTTCTTGACTTATTCCTGACTTGTGAAGAAATGGTTATAATACTTCCCATTAACTACATTGTCCTAAAAATAACCCTTTTATCATGTCAGAAAAGCTTGCTTTTATCAAAACATATTTTATAACTCAATTTCTTTTTTAATTCTTAAATATTCTTGAAGAATGTATTATACAGAATTTATCAGATATTTTTATTACCTAAATTTTTTTGCTTTGGTTTGGTTTTTGTTTTTAATTCTCATCATCATTTTTATGTGTTTGTTGAATCTCACTCATAATAGATTATTTCCTCATGATTTCATTTAGTTGTCTGTGTTCTTGTGTGTGTTGGGGGGGGGGCATGTATTTGTGTATGTTTTTAGTTGATGGAATTTCTTTAAGATGATTATTTTGAAATATTTGTCACATAGTTTCTAGATCTCAACTTCTTTAGGGCCAGTTACTAGTGCTTTATTTTGTTCCTTTGTTGGCGTCAAGTTCCCCTGATTGTTTGTGATCATCGTGGATTTGTGTTGCTATCTGTGCATTTGAGGAAGTAGGCATTTTATAGTCTTTGCAGCGGACTTCAGCATGGAAAGCCCTTTACAAATCAGCCTGTCTAGGGATTCAGGTTGGAACAGCTGGTGAGGCCTGTGAGCAGGTTTGCTGCTGGAGTCCTTGGGCAGGCTGGCTTGGTGCCTGATCAGTGGGCATTTGGGCCTGGTACCTTGGTCCATAAGACATGGGCCTGGTTCTGGGGCAGCCCTGGAGCCTCTATATGTGAAGGATGTCCTGGAGCTGAGATAGGCTTGTGTGGAGTCTGGGTGCTTAGGGGCTGGCCGAGGGGAGCTGAGGGGCTGGCCCGGTGTTGGCCCTAAGGTTCATTGGGGCTGGTCCAGTCCTCTGGTCTGTGGCAAAGTTGGGTGCCCACTTCACTCTCCTTCCTCCACACAGAAGGCATTTCTCTTTGTGCATGCTGCACAGGCTTGAGTCATGGGTAAATGATATGGGTAATGTGGAACTGTCTTTTTTTTCCTTCTTCAATGTGTCTTTTCTTATTTCTGTGTTTCACCCAGGTGCCATAATCTTTCACCTGGGTTCCTTAGCTCTTGTGAAGGTATCTTCATGCATGGATAGTAGTTCAAATTGATGTGTCTTTGAAAGGTAAGTGCTGAAAACTCCTATCCTGCTATCTTGTTAATGTCAGTCCCAAAAATTCTAAGGCATTATTCATATAGTTGTATTCATTTTATGGTTTCAATTTCTTTTTTAATTCTTAAATATTCTTGAAGAATGTATTTTGTAGATTTTTATCAGATATTTTTATTGCCTAAATTTTTTTTGTTTTGGTTTTGAGTCTCATCATCATTTTTATGTGTTTGTTGAATCTCACTAATGAGTTATGAGCTCATCGTCTGTGAGACATTACTTGTGAAAGTCTATAAAGGCTAATATAAGGATATAACATTCTGGGGGGACTGAGTTGGAGACAAGTGTTTTAGAAAAGTTTATGTTTGGTTCTTCCAATTACATCAGAGGTATCATATCCTAAGATAAATTTTTAGGTCAATTTCTTGGCTTGGGAGTTTATAGACCACAGGAAGTCTAAATTTGTAGCGCAAACCCAAATGGATGTCACATACACACACACACACATATTCATGTATATTCATACATACTTTTTAAAAATATCTGAGCTTAGAAATAAGAAAATAGGCCAGGTACAATGGCTCATGGCTATAATCCCAGCACTTTGGGAGACCAAGGTGGGTAGATCACTTGAGGCTAGGAGTTTGAGACAAGCCTAGCCAGCATGGCAAAATGTCATCTCTGCAAAAAATACAAAAATTAGCCAGGTGTGGTGGCAGGCACTGTAATCCCAGCTACTCAGGAGGCTGAGGTATGATAATCACTTGAACCTGGGAGGCAGAGGTTGCAGTGAGCCGAGATCATGCCACTGCCCTCCATCCTGGGTGATAGAGTGAGTGAGACTCCATCTCAAAACAATAAAAAGTAAATAAATAAATAAAATAGGAAAATAAGCCTTGTTAAATTACATGTGAATTATAGAAAAATGCGTTCTGAATAGATAAGGATCTCTGTGATGATTGAAATTTGTGAGATCAAGATGTATCTACTTATTGAGTAATTAATGAGTTTCAGGCTATGTGATAGAGCATATTTGTTTATTTAAAACTTCCAGTATTTTGTGAAACAGTTATTATTTTTTTCTATTTTAAAGATGAGTAAACTGAGAAGAAATGGTAGCATCAGGCTATTTTACTCAAATGTCACCTCTTAATGAATACATTCGTTGCTGTTTCTCCTTCTCTGGCAATAATTCTCTCACTTTCCTGATTTATTTTTTTCTTTAGAACTTCTCATCCTCTACTGTATTACAGATTTTGCTCATTTTCCTTTGTTTGCCCCATCTACTCCCCAAGAATGAAAGCTCCATTTAGGCAGGTTTATGTTTTTACTGTTTTTTTGTTTTTTGTTTGTTTGTTTGTTTTAATCACCTAGAATGTTTCCTCACGTAGTAGACACTCAATAAATATTTGTGGATGAATGAATAATTCAAATACAATTCTCCGTGCTTTTTCTTATACACATCCTACTTCTAAACTTTAATTTATGGATCTGTGACAACTGTTTGTCTTTAGTTTCTTAAAGTCCTTTAAAAATAGTGGGCTTATTTTTTTAAGTTAGTTACATTCTGAGAAGGTGAGGTTGCTAAACAAATTAATTCCAATGTGTGAGGTATTTCTGTGTATGTTTGTGTCTGTAAAAGCATGCACTTGTGAATAAATAATGCTTGACTTCCAGCAAATTAAATGCTATTTGAAAGCATATGGCAATATATAAAGTACTGTTCAGGTGTGATGTATTGGTATTATTATTCTGTTGCTATATTAGGGTTGTCAGCCAGTTAGACCCATGTTACCAACTTAGGGCACTTACTGCAAGCTGAGGGCATGAAAATGAATGTTATCAATCAGTTTGCTTTCTTATGTGCTCAATACAAGTGTCCATCTTACTTTTGGCCTCTATCTTGTCTTGATACTACCTACACAGAGAGAGGCACAGACACTGCCTACACAGGGAAAGAGAGAGAACAGCAGAAATACAGAGGTAGGACAGAGACCAGGAGGCAAGAAAGCAGACTTAGAGAGAGATAAAGAGGTGTGTACGTGTGTTTGTGTCTGTGCGTAGTGTGTGGTGAGAGAGCAAAAGAAAAAGGGTCAGAAATATGAAAGAGGAGGAAGAAGAGTAGAGAAAAAAGATATTACAATAAGAAAGAATGCCCTATGAGTAAAATTGATAAGACTGGTAAACATGCAGGACTTGATATCTGAAGGCAAATCTATAGAAGTTCTACAGTTATCTTGCTATGGTTTTGACTGAGTCTGTTTGTGTTGCTGTAAAGGAATACCGGATGCTAGGTAATTTATTTGGCTCACAGTTCTGCAGGCTGCATAAGATGGCACCGGCATCTGCTTCTAGTGAGGGCTTCAGGCTGTTTTCACTCCTAGTGGAAGGCAAAGGGGAGCTGGTCTCTGCAGAAATCACCTGGAGACAATAGAGGCAAGAAGGGGAGGGAGGTGCCAGACTCTTTTAACAAAAAGCTCCTGTGAGAACAAGTGGAGTGAAAACTCACTGGCTTAAGAATGGCACTAAACCATTCATGAGAAATCCACCCCCATTACTCAAACTCCTCCCATCAGACCCCACCTCCAACACCAGGGATAATATTTTAACACTAGACTTGACAGAACCAAACAAAACGTGTACAGACCATCACATTCCATCCTTGGCTCCCAAATCCCATGTCTTTCTCATATTGCAAAATGCAATCATCCCATCCCAATAATCCTGTAAAGTCTTAATTTATTCCAGCATCAACACAAAAGTCCAAGGTCTCATCTGAGACTCAAGGCAAGTTCCTTTCAGCTGTGAGCTAGTAATAGCTAAACAAGATTTTTACTCCCAAGGTACAATGGTGGTATAGGCACTGGGAAAACAATCCCATTCCAAGAGGGAGAAAGTGGCCAAAAGAAAAGGATAACAGGCTCCCACCCAAGTCTGAAACCCATTAGGGCAGACACTAATCTCTAAATCTCCAAAATCATATCCCTTGACTCCATGCCCTACATCTTAGGCACAGTGGTATGAGGGGTGGATTCCCAAGGCATTGTGTAGCCTCATCCCCAGGCTTTGCTGGGCAGAGCCAATGTGGCTGCTCTCACAGGTTGGAGTCCAATGCCTGTTGCTTTTTTAGGCTGAGATTGCATCATGCTGATGACTCCATAATTCTGGGGTCTGGAGTGCTGTGACCCTGCTTTCATTGCTCCATTAGGCAGTGCCTTGGTAAAGTACTGTCTGCAGGGCTCCAACTCCACATTTATGCTCTGCATTGCCTTGGTTGTGTCTCTTTGGGTGACAGGGGGTGGGGCTCCACACCTGCAGTAGGCTTCTGGTCATGCATCCAGACTTAAGATACATCCTCTGAAATCTAGATGGAACCTGCCAAGCCTCCTCAACTCTTACATTCTGCACACCTTCAGACTTAACACCACGTGGAAGCTGTCAAGGCTTCTGGTTAGAGTGGCAGACCAAGTAGCATCTGAGGCCTTTTGAGCTGTGGCAGAGATTCAGGGAATAGACTTCAGAGGTCAGCAGCACCTCAGACCATTTCTCCAAAACCATTCTGGCCTCCTAGGCCTCTGGACCTGTGATGGGAGGGGTGACCTCAAATATTTCTGAAATAATTTCAGGGCCTTTTTCTAATTGTCTTGACTGTAAGCACCTGGCTCCATTTTAGCAAGTGGTTGCTCTGCAGTATCATTGGATTCCTCACCTGAAAATATTCTTTTTTTCTTGCATGTGCAGCTGGGCTGTGAACTTTCCAAATTTTTATGCTCTGCTTTCTTTTTAGTAGTAAGTTTCAACTTTAGTTTATTCCTTTACTCTTATGTCTGATTGTAAGCTGTTAAAAGCAGCCATGCCACTTCTTGAATGCTTTGCTGCTTAGAAATTTCTTCTGCCAGATACTCTAAGACAGCACTCTTAAGTTTGGTCTTCCGCAAAGCCCAAGGGCATGAACACAATGCAGCAAGTTCCTTGCTAGGTGTAACAAGGGTGACTTTTGCTCTAGTGCCCAGTAAGTTTCTCATTTCCATCTGAGACTTCCTCTATATAGCCTTTTCTGTCTGTATTTTTATCAACATTTTGGTCACTACCATTTAACCAGTCTCGAGTAAGAAGTTCCAAACTTTTCCTTGTCTTTTTGTCGTCTTCTGAGCTTTCCAAACTCTTCCAACCTCTACCTATTACCTAGTTCCAAAATGCCTTCCACATTTTCATGTATCTTTATAGCAAAACTCCACTCTTCAGTACAAATTTTCTGTTTTAGTCCACTTATGTTGCTATGAAGGAATACCTGAGGCTGGGAAATTTATAAAGAAAATCAGTTTATTTGGCTCACCATTCTGCAGGCTGCACAAGAAACATAGCAGCAGCATCTGCTTCTGGTGAGGAACTCAGTCGGCTTCCAGTCGTGGTGGAAGATGAAGGGGAGCCGACCTATGCAAAAATCACATGGCAAGAGTAAAGGCAAGTGGAGGTGCCAGACACTTTTAAAATAAGAAGCTCTTGCGGGAACTAATAGAGCAGGAACTTACTCATTTGAGAGAATGACAATAAGCTATGCATGAGGGATCTGCTCTCACAATCCAAAGACCTGCTGCCAGATCTCATCTTCAACATGAGGGATCACATGTCAACATGAGACTTGGTGTGCAACCATAGCAGTTGTTTTCTTTAGGTGTGGCGTTAGCTGCCCTTGGAGATGATCTTGTTGGATAGCATGTCTGGCTCCAGGTGGCTTCACAAGGCTCATTTATTGAATGAATAAATGAATGAATAGTGGGCAGCAGAATTTCAGATGATTGCACTTTAGAGGGATTCACTTTCTTAAAAATATTATTACTTTTGAGTTATACATTATGTCCAACTCTTTTCTTACTGGCTGACAAAGAGCAGGGCTAGGTAGAAATAAGAAATTCAAAGGAAGTAAGGAACCATCTTTTGGACAATGACAACCAAAAGATTTTCTGTTTCAAAAGCAATAGAATAATACAGCACTTATCTCTAAGGTTATTGCCTGTGACATAAAAACAAGAAAGATGCATCAGTTAATATCATTGCCTAAAACAACCATTATGTGAATTCAAGTTTTTACCCCACCACTCAGTGCTTCTTCAGTGAGGTCTGTGAAACTTTTCCTTAAGATCACCTTCTAGATTTCATGCTTTTAGTTGATCTGTTTGTGCCTTATGATTTGGTCCAGGAAAAAATAAACAATAAGTAGTTTATGTAAACTGAGGTCTTGGGCTGAAAATAACAGAATTGAGAGGAACTTTATATATGGACCCACCAGGGTTCTCATCTCCCCTCTCCAGCCTGGATCACTTATTTATTTTAAGCTTATGGAATTTTCTATCCTGTTTAATAAAAATCCCCCCTCCCAAATTCAGGTGGGTCTCAAACCCATTTGTTAAATATGTAAAAATCCATCACTTTTAAAGATGAATTTATGAGAATAGCCTATTCTCATCAGGGAGGATAGAAATTTCAATTATATATATATATATGTTGTTGAAATTTCTATGCACACACACACACACACACACACACACACACACACACATATTCTGAGACTCCATTTTGCTCTTTTTGCTCAGGCTGGAGCGCAATGGCACGATCTCAGCTCATTGCAACTTCAGCCTCCTGGGTTCAAGTGATTCTCCTACCTCAGCCTCCTGAGTAGTTGGGATTACAGGCGCCTGCTACCACGCCTGGCTAATTTTTGTATTTTTGGTAGTGACAGGGTTTCACCATGTTGCCAGGATGGTCTTGAACTCCTGACCTCAGGTGATTCATCCACCTTGGCCTCCCAAAGTGCTGGGATTATAGGTGTGAGCCACCATGCCTGGCCATAAATATTTTTGAGACAGGATTTTACTCTGTCTTGGGGTTTCACAATAGGCTGGAGTACAGTGATACGATCGTGGCTCACGGCAGCCTTGACCTCCTGGGCTCAGGTGATCCTCCCACCTCAGCCTTCTGGGTAGCTGGGACTATGGAGGGTGGGCACCATGCTGGCTACTTTTTTGCATTTTTTTTTTGTGGAGATAGGGTTTCACCATGTTGTCTAGGGTGGTCTTGAACTCCTGGGTTCATGGGATCCATCTACCTTGGCTTTCCAAAGTGCTGGGATTACAGGTGTGAGCCACAGCACACCTGCCTCAATAAAACTTACTGCATAATTTGTGGAACAGATTTAAAAGTGAGTGTCAAGATTTAGTACGAAAAGTCAAAATAAGCTCATTTTAGTTGTATTTATGTTTTTAAAAGTTAGTTTTTACAAATGAACTTATCTATGACAGCCTTAGAGAGGTTGAAGCCAGAGAGATTTGTATGGAGGGCAAAGATCAGGGAGCCAAGACTAAACCTCCAGAAATTTCTACATAAGTTTAAGGGCCAAGAGGAGAAAGAGAGTTCATAAAGATGTGAGCAGGAAGAGCCAGGGAAGTGGTTCAGAACAGAAATGAATAGTATCCTTCATTCCAAGAGAGGAGTTTAGATATATTGAGAAAATGGTCATCAGCGACTGATTCTCCAGGAAGATGAAGTAGCTGAAGAAAGGAAAATGCCATTTGGATTGTCATCCTGGAGACCTTAATGAGGACAAACAACAGGCTCCCACACAAGTCTGAAATCCAGCAGGGCAGACATTAATCTTTAATGTGGTATGGTGGTGTGTTGAGTGTGGAAGCCGCATTTAGTTGGTTGAGAAGTGAAAGTGAGATAAGATGTTGATGATGAAGAGCTCATCATTATTTCAAAATGTTTAGCTGTAACGAGCAATTTGAGAATAAGACAGAAGCTATAAGAGGGTGTTGAGTGGTAGGAATGCCTGTTTAGATGTGAGAAATTTGAGCATTGAGAGCTGAGGGGAAAGAGCCAGCAGAGAGAAAGAGAAGTTGATGATACACAGGGAAGAGTGTGTTGCTGATGGCTCAAGACTTGAGGTGGGCATCAACCCTGGTTAAGAACCACATGTTCTATCCTGGTTCTATAAGGAAATTTAATAGTTATCTCTTTATCTTACAACACTTTTCCCAGCCATATGCCCACTTATACGTGCTAGACATTCCTGTGCATTTACGTCTGGTTTAGAGAATAATATACGCAGTAGTAGACTACACTTATGTGAAGAGTGAAGAGATCATTCTGTTATCTGTGGTAAAACAATTGCATGTTAATCTTCCTGATCTTTGCTTTCCTACATTTTGCCAGCAATAGATTACCCAAATTTTAAGTGGTACTAAATGTTGTTCTTTGGTAAACTGCCACGGTTTAGAAATGCTTCATTGTCTGTGGTTTGCTTCAGCTTTCTTTTCACAGCAGAATGGGGTCCTGTAAGCCTCCCCTCGAAGGACTGGATTTCTGAACATTGGTGCCCTTTGCATTGACTCTTCATGAACAATGTGTAATATCCCAGAGGAATTGAGAATGGAATGATCTTTGCACTTGATGTAAATTTTTAGATGTTTACCCCTTGGACCTTCAATATGTGGCTTTATCCACTAAAGAGATTTGACAGACAGGGCACCAGACATCTGTTTATGTGATTTGATCTTAAGGAAATACAGTTACAGATAAGTGGAGAGATGTAAAGATGTTTGTCTGAGGTCATGTAAGCAGTTGATAGTTGAACGGAAACTACAGCTCCAGCCCCCTGACTTTCGACCTTTATTTCCTTGCCTTAAATGTGTGTTGCCTGTAGTAGGAAAGGTATGGTTTCTATTACAAAGTCATTGCTGAATCAAACACCCTAGCATCATAAATTCAGAAATTTGTGAAACCAGTAAAAGCATTATCGATTCTCAGGTCGTCTAAAAATAATGTCTTCTTATATTGAAACCAGTTATGAGCTTATAACTGAAAATAGTTATTAGTTTGCTCAGAGCGTAGAGGTAAGAAGTGTTACCATGGGCTTCAGACAGCAGAAGGTTCACATTTCTGGATGTGCAGTTTTGTAACTTGGCCTTGTTGTTCCCGATTTCTTCATTTGTAATTTATTTCTCCCGTATGTGGCATGTGGGAAATATCCTGAAGACAATTCTAATGAAATATATTGAGAAATAGGTTCTAGCAGCTTATAAGGCTTTAGGAAGTATTTCTCAAGGACTTTGAAGTCTCCTACTGAAAAGCCTTTTAAAAAGAGAATAGTCTCATTTCATTTCATTTTCCTGGCTCAGAAATGAAAATGATCATTATTAAATATGCATCTTAAATCTTGCATAAGCAGAATGTCAGAAAACTGACATATGAACAGGCAAATATATAAACAGATAAATATAGAGATCTTTGTAATTGCTTTCCTTTTCTTTATTCACCAGGGTAAAGGAATAAGGAAATATAAATTCTTATCTTCAATTAATATTTTGTTTCTTAAATGAAGTTGTCTAAGGCAACTTTGTATATGCCCATTTATGCTACATTGAAAAAAAGGAAAAAGGAGTGTGTCTTACATGTTTTCCTGGTTAATTTTGGAAGATATATTTCTGTCAGATCCTCTTGGGACATTTATAAAATAATAGGTTAGATATGATTGGCGGCACTCTGTGGTTTCTCCTTTCTATCATGTGCACTCTTGGGAGCTCTGCATTGCTTACTAACTTGAGGATGGTAAAGTAAGTCTTTACCTTGGGTGAGAAAAAGTCTTGAAAATGTTGCATGAACAAATCTGTAGTGCGTCACCAAATATGAACTTAATCTGGCACCAGAGTCAGCCTTAAGAGATAAACCTCGGGGTGATGGGCATGCTTTTGTGGCTTCATGATGCTATGGAGACCTGCTGAATGGGAGCTGCAGAGCTGGGGTGTAGGGTAGGGTTGGGGAAAGGTGATAGAGCTACCTGTGCATAAAGCTCAAATAAGTGTAATTTCTCCTAAAGTTCCTGACCATCAAGAGGCTATTTCAGCAATTGCAATTGACATAAACTCTTTTGATACAATAGTTTATGTCAATTGCAATTGCTGAAGTAGCCTCTTGAATGAAAAAAAAAAAAAAGTCATGAAAAGCTACAAACAAAAGCCTCTAGGATGAAACAAAGCTATATAAACAATCTTATTGATGTGTAACACAAATAAAACACGTACTCTTTTTTTGTATACTCGTCTGTAGCTCCAAATTGACTTTTTAGGATATTTTTTTCTTATCCTCTTCAAGACAAGGTATCGGTCATATACAGATGCACAGTTAGGGTGCGGAGCAGATGATTTAGCCACACACTCTCCCACTCAGAGATGGCACAGCCTGTGGCCTTTTAAATTCTGCAGTGACATTTAATTGATGCTTATATTGAAAAACATAGCCCTGCCTCAAAAATATGCTTATGTTGTCATGGAAAATGGTTCATGAACACAGGTGATATTTTCCTAACCACACAGAAATACCATGTTTAGGAAACAGGCTTGGCCTAGCACAAAAAAGTTCTCACTCAATTCAGATTAAAGACTATTATTTGGTAAAATAATACATATTTCTAATGGTTTTCTACTTGTAGAGCAGTACAGGATAAGATTATAAATCACAAAGGTATCAGATAGGAACTTCACGCTAGTTTTGCTGACCAATGTAGAGCTTCCATTTTTCCATGCAGCTGCCACCTTCCCCAGAGTATTTGGCTGTGTGCCTCTCCTCATGGCCACTCACTGCTCTATAGCAAAGTGCAGGCTTTCACAAACCACAGTTCCCAAAGACTTGGTTCATGGACCACGAATGATGCTTTACAAAAATGGGAAACACACGTTGGTGCTAAAATTACGATACCCTAGGCTCAGGATCGACTCCTTATTTATGCTCCTGGTGTTACAAAATGTATTAGGAAATAAATCATAAGATGATCAAGGACTGGCAAGGACATTTAATAAAATGTCAGGAAGCCTGGAAAACAAGTTGGGAAGCAATTTATTATACTGAAGAGATAAGATGGAAAAAAATTTGAGGCCATAAGGGAAAGGGCAGCATAGTCAATGGGTGTGAACATTATTTCTACAATCCTAATGAAAATATTTTATTACACATGAGAAATATCTTACTTGATCAAAATGAAGGAACTCACGTTATGGTTTTAGTCAATAGTGAGTAATAACAAGTAAATTTCTAAAATGGCTGGGACCCATAAACTCTGAATTTCTTTCTCTTCTGGATGCTACTGGATAAAGGGAATCCATTTAATAGGTAATCAGGTGTTGTGGTGGACTTAGCTGCTTACAGTTTATCTCATTAAGGAAGTTGAATGAAGTGAACAGTGAAGAAATTAAGTAACTGCCTCATGGTGTGGCAAAAGGGGAAGAGAAAGAAAAATGTAGAATGTGGCATGTGAACTGAAACACTGTTTCCTGGCTGTATTCATTATCAGGAGAAACATACTTAACGGTCAATAAACCCCATCCATGGTCTTTGTTAAGCTTAAAATAATATATGGACAAATGCAAAATATAATTTTATTTACCTGATTCTCATTTTCACATATAATTTTTTTTTTCAGTATAAAAAATGTCTTGGCTTTCACAAATATTTTTCATTTTCAAAAAGCAGCCTCAAACTTAGTTGCTTTTTTGTTAAAAACTATGAGAACAAAACAGTGTGAATATGCAAACAGTCCCAAATAAAACCACAATTCTTGAATCCCCTCTAACACTTCCTAGCTGCGTATTTAATGAAAGCAGAACTTGCCAGCCATAGGGATACTGCTCTAAAGAAATTATGCTTTAAGAATATTAAAAGTGTAGTTTTTGGCAGTGAAGTTATCCAATTTTGCTTTGTGCCCTAGGTAACCTTAAGAATTCATCTCTTTTGGCATTAAATACAATCTAAAAGGCGAATGGCATTAGGCTTCATCAGTATGGCTCTCTAATCATAGGTTAGGCATGGTAACCTTGTCTGAAGTTCTGTTTTCAAAGTGGTTATTCCACTGGCCTTCACAGAGTAGGACTTCTGGTAGATGAATATTTTGGAAATCCTTTGCTATTAGTCCAGCAGGATGCTGATGGTTTTATCTGATATTGAAAAAGCAAGGAAAGAGATGTTAGACTTCTGTTGTTATGGCCACACTGGAATAAGATGTTGTGAACATTTTATTTCATGGACAGTGCAATCCGATGTGAAAGACCACGTAGTGCCAACCTGTGGTCATTCGTTGGTGGGTTGTGTTGATTAGCTAGAGATCAGCTGCACCTCAGCCCACTATATACGAATTCATGTGTGCATTTCAGGCATGTAGGGTGAGGAGAGGAACTTTTGGTGCTGTCCTCAGCATGGTTGGTAGATAGTACAGCTGCCATTGGAATGCCGTGACAGGAGCCATTCTGCTGTGGTCTCTGTGCAGAAAGGCTTGCCATTGGTAAAGATGAAAAGCATTGCAGATGTTACCTTCCAAAAGCTGTACTCTGTTTTAGGTAGTCCACTGAAAGTCCAGTGATCCAAAATGATTGCTAGGAAACTGGTTTCATTATACTGTCTCCAAGTGTTGTTTTGTTCAAAACCCCAAGTTTCAGGGAAGAGGAGTCATCTATCCACACAATGGATGTAGATAAACTTTTTTTTTTTATTTTAAAAATTGATTTCCTCCGATGTCTGTGCAGCAGCTCTTTCAGCTTGTCCTTAAAAAAGCTGGTTGTGAGAGTATAGAGGATTGGATTCAAAGCACTGTTTACTGGAAGAAAAAAAATCACTATCCAGGAAGTCATTGTGTCTGGAAAAGGAAGCAACATGTGAAAAAAAGTTGAAGTTTTAAATAGTCATAAGATACACATAACACTTTGCAGTCAATGCTATTTATGGGAGGGATATATAGTACATTTTAAGTTTTCTCTCACCTGATGGAAAATCTCTTTGTTGGAAGAGCACAGAAGCTATGAATTCAAGATCTTATTATTTAACTTTTCTGAGTTTCAGTAAATAATGTGTAGATCATTGTGATATTAGGAGGAAATATGTGAAAACATTTTATAAACTACAAATTGCTATATAAGGCATTTTCCCCCTATTTTATTGCCTACTTTTATAGGAAAATCACAAAATAAAGGAATAATTTTTAGACAATAGAGGGGGGTTCAAGAAACTTCTGGTCCAGAAGCCAGATCTGACCTTGGTCTTAACTCCATTCTGTCCTCAAAGCTCATTGCCCTGCCCTGGTGTTCTGGTTATCCTGTTATCCTATGAAAAGCTTTGAAGAGCAAAGAGGAATGCATCCCCTAAACTTGATGAAATTATCTTGTGTGCAGCCTTACAAATGCTAATAGAATATTCAGGGAAAGAGGCCACAAGAAGTTCTTTGTGAGGTGAGATTTGGAATGATAGTGTCCTTCCTGAGAGCATCATTTGCTTGGTTAGCATGAAATGCATCTTCCCCTTTAAACGCAGGCTAATCCTGTGGCCAGAGACTTAGCTAGATGAGTGTGAGCGAATCACTTACGCTTCCTCAACTTCACCTGCTCTCTCTGTTAAAGGGGGTGGGGGATAACTTGCTCGCTGAATCCAGTGGGCTGGGCCAGAGTCAGCTCTGCCGATAAGCTTTTTTGGCACTAAGACCTGAGATCCTCAAACCTCATCACATGATGCTATTTCCTCTCACATCTTCAGAATTTCAAGGAACTCCCCACTCAGGTGGCTAGTAAGACCTATGATGCTTTCTCTCATCATCCTTTGTCTGTTCTCCTCCTTCTCAATCCCATAAATTGTTTATCCTTCAGATACTGTTACTTTGTTCTTCTCTTGACCCTGCCTTGTTCCTTACATCTTTCTGTTCTTCCTCTCTGTCTTCTTCCTTTTCCATTTCTTTTCTGACTGCTTATCTGACCTTTTTTCCTCTTTTCCTTTGATCTCTTTCCTCTCCTTTTTTATATTTGTCTTCCTCTCTTCCTATCCAATCTCCTCTTCCTTGTCCTTATTTTTTTAACTGAAAGGAATATAAAAGAAAAAAGTATGTTTTAGCCTGTCTTTAATTAAATGAAGCTTTATATTATTTGTGCCTAATTTAAAAAATTAGATGATCTGAATGGTCAGTGTTTGAAGAAAAACAAAGTAAGTGGCCTTTTTCTGTTGTGCTTGCAAAGGGAATTGCGATTATGAATCCCACCCCCACCTCATAGAAAAACAATGCCTGATCGCCCTTTCTTTCAACTAGGCAAGGGCAAATGGGCCATGTAAGTTCCATACATAAATTCTACTCTGAATGAGATCAGTTGTGTTCAGGGTGGTATGGCCATAGATGTAAGTTTCACTCTGAATGAGACTTCCTATAATATTAGCAGCAGCTGAGTTCTGAGATAGTTGGGCTAACTCTGGCCTGTCTTTTAGGTGACCCCAGGTACTATCGGTGACATGCTGTGACCAGTAAACCCTAGGCTTCTTAAGAGGGTGAGGACAGGGTGGGTTTAGGTCAGTGAAGGCAGCATTTCTTACAACACCATGGGAAGCTGGGTACGCAAGAAGAAGCTTTGTCAACTGTGATCATGACATTTTCCTGGTTCCACTGAGGTGTTCAAGACAAACCTCAGACTATTGAACTATAAATGTAAAGAAAGACTTGTGTGTGGCCTAATAATGTTTCCACAGGACAATGTTCCAGTGTTCTAGTTCCCTTCATGGGAATATTTACTAAGCTTATCACGATCTAAGGTGTCTTAGACTCACTGAGGATGAGGAGCTTTGCTGCCATCAGATGCCCTTGGTCACCAGAGGTCCCCTGGTTCTAAATCAGGGAGTGTTATGGGCCAAATTGTGGTTCCCACTTCAATTTACATGTTGAAGCCCTAGCCTGCAATACCTCAGAACGTGGCTGTATTGGGAGATATGACCTTTAAAGAGGTGACTAAGTTAAAATGAGGTCATTCGGGTGGGCCCTATTCCAACGGGACTGGTGTCTTCATAAGAGGAGATGTGGACACAGGAAAGGTGGCAGGGATGCACACACAGAGGAAAGGCCATGTGAGGACACAGCAGAGCGGACGCCTCCCGTGAGGCAATGAGAGAGGCTCAGGAGAAACCAAACCTGCCGACACTTTGATCTCAGACTTCTAGCCTCCAGAACAGGAGGTTCTTCATTCTAGCAGCCTTAGCAGCCTCATACAGAGAGAAAAGCCTCACAGAAGATTAAAAATGGGCAGGAATTTGAGAGACCATCTAGAGATAGTCTCAGTGAGGTGAGGTGAGGTGAGATGGTCTCCCTGAGACCCCTCAACCGGTCAGTGGCAGGGGCAGGGGAGGAACCCAGGACCCCTTGTCTCACTTGCTGCTGGATCCTTCTTCCACCACACCACCTGCATCACCTTGCAAGTGGGAAAGCATATCAAAAGGTGTGGAGACAGGGTCAGGCACAATGGCTTATGCTTGTAATCCCAGCACTTTGGGAGGCCAAGGGGGGCAGATCATTTGGGATCAGGAGTTTGAGACCAGCTTGGCCAGCATGGTGAAACCCTGTCTCTAATAAAAATACAAAGATTAACCAGGTGTTGTGGTGCACGTCTGTAATCCCAGCTACTCGGGAGGCTGAGGCACTACAATCGTTTGAACACGGGAGGCAGAGGTTGCAGTCAGCTGAGATCACACCACTGCACTCCAGCCTGGGCAACAGAGACTCCCACCATCTTTAAAAAAAAAAAAAAAAAAAAAAAGAACCCCACCACATCTTAAAAAAAAAAAAAAAAAAAGGCATCGAGACAGCAGTAAGGGGGTTGATGAGACTGATCCCTCATTCTATCACTCGTGGACCCACTCAGCTCCTTTAGTTAACTAAGTATTTACTCACAAACACTGTGTGAAAAATACTGTGGAAAATGTGCAGAGGAATAAGACATATCCCTCCTCCCCAAGCTTATAATTTGAAGGACACAATGGACACACTTGGAAATAGTGCTGCTATGAGGGAGTTCACATGAGGCTGATAAATGAGGCGTAAACAAACCATCATGGATGTTTAAGCAACTGGGTGACATGGAAGCAGGGTGAGGAGAGATCAGAAATGGCATCGCACTATAGAAGAGAGAGCATTTGGGTTGAGCCTTGGAGGATGGGAAGGAGTGTTTAGTAGGCTAGAATCTTAGAGGTTGCAAGTATAATCCAGGTTGGAGGAACAGCTTCAGCAAAAGCTGATGTTTTCTCAGAAAAGTGCAGAAAACAAAGCCCAGTCATTCCAGTGGGCCTGGATCATAGTGTTGGAGGGTGGGGTGGAAGGTAAGAAATATTATAATGCTCATCCCAGCACATGGACTTTATTCCATGAGCAGTGGACGACAATGGACACTTTTGTCCTGCTGAATTTGAAACGTTAGGATGTAAAATTGAGGTGTCCAGGTAGCAGTAATAGATTGGAGGCTGTTCATCAAGTGAACAACTGAGACCATTAACATTTAATTAACTCTGTTCTTCACGTGCCATTGGCTCTTCCCACGTGACCTCCCACAAAGCCTTCTTATGGCCTCTGCTCTCACCACCCAGCAAAGGCTTCCAAGTTTTCAGCCCTGATCTCCTTCCTAATTTCCACTTCCACATCCTACACGGCCTGAGGAACATCTGTGCCTTGTGGAGACAGAACTGATAGGTTAAGAGGATGGTGTGAATGTTGTGTGGCATTGTGCAGTGAGACATTTGACACAACCTCACAACTTTGTGCACAGGAGGGACACAGGTTGTTACAGCTGTTTATCATCTGTGCATTCATCACTCTTTCATAAGGGCTTTCAAAGTATCAGGAATCCTGCTTGACACTGGGGAGCCAAGATGTATGAGACACAATTACTGTCCTGGATCGACTCCCAAGTAGATCTATAATTGGCTGAAGCCATAGGTTGAAGATAATTCCAAACTATTTTACTAAGAGTTGGGTTAAAGCCCTGGGTGGTGCCTCCTAAATAGCTCAGATCTCTAGATCCCAGAAAGGGCTTCAGATGAAATTCCGGTAAGGAAAAAGTTGATTTTCTCTGGTTGAAGTAGGGGTGTGTGCAGGGAACTTGGCCTTTTGGAGGAGACACTTTCGAAATATCTTGTGCTCCGCAGAGCCCAGCCTGCCATTTCATGACTAGGACCATGTTCTAGGCAGATGTGTGTGCATCAGAATCACAGGGCAACTTTTACATAACATCCGTCTATAGGTCTTAGCCTCTAGAGACAAAACAGAGTCCCAGGTGGAACCTGGGTATATATATATATTGATTTTTTATGCATACTCCTAGTTAAGAACCAGTGTCTTGCTCAGGTAGAAGCAAGATACTCAGACTTAGTTTCTCTCTAGCTCCTGCTTTTTATTATTCCTGGTTGGATTGTACCACTACTCTGTTGCTATTTTAGAATACTAATTATAAAACATGGAGGGAAATAATAACTCTTTGTATTGAAACTGTAGGTTTTTATGGATAATTTATTATATGTCTTAGATTCCGGCCTTATCAAAAGAAGGATGTAAGAAGGCACGATGTATTATACTTGGGAATGATAGAAGAGACTGACCTGGTATTTCCACCCGGAATAGGGAAAGGATTTTAATTACAAATACGGGAATCCAGCAGATGGCATCAGAGAACACTATAAAAAAGAAACGATTTGCAACAGCCACGTCTCTTCCAATGTGATTCCTTACTTCTGCGGTCTGCAAGGCGGTTTTTTGAATGGAACAGAACATAGTAATATAGGAAAACACAATGATGAGAAAAGCCAGCAAGTTCACACCTGTTGGGAAAAGCACACTTTTACCTTCTCAGGCGTAAAAGTCAACAGTAAAATTACTGTGGTACAGGTTGAGTATCCCTTATCCAAAATATTTGAAACCAGAAATGTTTTGAATTTTAGATTTTGGAATATTTGTACATACGTAATGATATATCTTGGAAGTGGTTCCCAAATCTAAATGCAAAATTCACTTATGTTTCATATTCACCTTATACACATAGTCTGAAAGTATTTTTGTAAAATATTGTAAATCATTTTGTGCATGAAACAAAGTTCGCATCCATTGAGCCATCAGAAAGCAAAAGCTGCAGGTGTGAAATTTTCCATTTGTGGCATCATGTCAGTACTCAAAAAGTTTCATATTTTAGAGCATTTCAAATTTTGGATTTTCAAATTAAAAATTCTCAACCTGTACTTAGATGTTAAATACAGTGCCTCTTCCACGGGTACTTCCAAGAAGCATTCCTTTATATAAGCCCAGTGGTGTTCAGCTAAAACCCAGGTTCAAGGGAAGAAAAACAAAGCAATTGGGTTCACCAGATGAAAAAGAGATTTCAGATACATAAGCCCTTGTGAAGAATTCTATGCTTCCAAAATTCAGATCTAGGCATATCATGAAGTAAACTCTAACTCTTTCGAAGCATGAAAAGAATCTATTTTTGGTTTTAGCTCTCTGAAAATTCATACCTTAAGGGATTACTGCAATCATACTCACATCTCAAAAAATAAATACAACCCCATTTTCTTATCCTATAAACATGAATAAAATAACCTTGGAATTTATCATGAATATAATTGTCTGAGAAACATTATTCCTAATTTTTTTGGTCTTAAGAATAATACATAGAACAAAAGTGCATTTTCGTTTATTTTTCTTCACGTTTCTTATAGCAATTTAAACTTAAGGTTCAGAACCTTTTAAACTAATTTAGTAAAAAAAAAAAAAAAGTAAGAAAAAAGTTCAAAATTCAACTTTGTGAATCACTCTTTTGGCCCCAAATATATTCACAAGATCCCCACTTAAGGTCACTATTCCCTTTCATGCTGACTTCTTAGTCACTTGGCTTGGTTTATTCTTGCTGTCACTAAAATCTTGAGTGATCATCTCATTTCTCACAGTGAACATAAGAGTTGCATATATTTTTAAAGTTGTTAAAAAATATTAATCTGAACCTAGACTGTAAGATTGGTGAAGTCTAGGGAAAAAATACTTTAAAGTTATCTGTTATTTTTATCCAAAACATTTCTTATTCCATGAAATTGCAGTATAAAGCCATACGGTAAAATTTTATAAAACTGATTTGTCTTAGGCCTCTTTCCAAGAAATTTAGTTAAGTGTGAAATAAAATCACTTTGTTGGAAGATGCTCCCATGGTCCAAATTCTGATAACAGACTTACAAAAAGGATCAAAAGTTTATGTTCTAGGCTGGGAATGGTGGCTCACACCTGTAATCCCAGTACTTTTGGAAACCGAGGTGGGCAGATTGCTTGTGATCAAGAGTTCGAGATCAGCCTGGCCAAGATGGTGAAACCAGGTATATACTAAAAATACAAAAATTAGCTGGGCATGGTGGTGGGCACCTGTAATCCCAGCTACTCGAGAGACTGAGGCAAGAGAATCACTTGAACCTGGGAGGTGGAGGTTGCAGTGAGCCAAGATAGTGCCACTGTGCTCCAGCCTGGGAGACAGAGACTCTGTCAAAAAAAAAAAAAAAAAAAAGTGTATGCTCTAAATGCACGATATTAACATAAGAAAGATGTTAACAATGGGGAAAACCAGATGGAGCATATGTGGAAAATTCTACTATCTTTGTACCTTTTCTAAAATGAAAACTATTTTCAAATAGAAAATTAAAAATTGTGTATTCTTATATTCTTCAAACCGAAAAAAATTGTACTTTAGAGTTCTGGGACTCCTCCTCTCATATGCAAATTGATGATGATTGTATGTGTGTGTGTGTGTGTGTGTGACTATGTCTTTATCTATCTGGAATATATCCCAAATACTTAACCTTTTTGGATTGAGCTCCATGCCTGCATAGTGTGATTCACACCAAGTTTCCTCAGCCCTTCATCTCACTCTGTTCCCTGGCTTTGGGCCTAGGAATCCACTATGTCTTCCTGGAACACAGACCCCACCCCACGCTCCTCTGCTTTCACTTGGCTGATGCGTCCTCATCCTTTGGGCCTCGGTTTGAATTCATTTCTTTTGGGAAGCCTTCCCTGGTCCTCAGATCTGGGGCTCCTAGAACATGCTGTACTCTTCTGTCATGGCATTTATCAGCCTGTGTGTGATGTGAGGACATGTTGACTTGTCTGTTTCCTCCTCTCTGGTCTGTAAGGTTTTTAAGGCTGGATTTGTTGTATCTCCAGCACCTAATATACTATATAGTGCACAGCCTATAGTAAGTGCTGAATAAATGCTTATCGAGACAATGCATGTCATGGGTGTCTGTGTGTGTGTGTGTGTGTGTGTGTCTGTGTGTGTGTGTGTATTTCAGGGAGTCTCTGTTAAGTGCACCTATGCTAGGAGCAATGAGGAGATGAATGTTAAAGAAATACAAAGAATAGCCTACAATACTCTGGATCCTGGGAATGATATAGCTATGATAAAATAACTAACAAATAGGGTAGTGTGTGAGGGGTAGTACTAAAATGGTGCAAACGAAGCGTTTTGTTTTTCAGAGGAGGAAGAGAAGGAGTAGGTAGAGAAGAAGTGGACACAATGAGTTAGGGTCATTTCATGATGAGTTTTAAGTGACTTATTTAAACTTGACCTTGATAGTACTAGGGAGCCATTGAAGGTCTCTGAGTAGAAGTGTACACAGACCTTTTGATAGTCAGAGACTATAACTATGGTAGTGAACAGATAAACTGGAGGAAGGGGAATGCCTCACAGGTTAAAAGACCAGTAAGGGCTAAGGTAATAATTCAGGGTTGAGGTATTAAGGTTTCCAAATAAGGCAACAGCAGAGGGTAGAGACTGGAAGGAGCAGCAACAGAAGCAAATTTTGATGGAAAAGAAAGGACAGGAGAGCTTGTTGACTCCTTGGGTGAGAAGAAAAGATTAGAAGGGAGAGTCAAAAGAGTATTGGCCCCAAGAGAGGACATGGGACATGGGAATGGCCTTAATTTTAAGCCATTAAAATTAAGGGATACATATTAGAAAATAGAAAAAAAGTCTTTTTAACTTTAAAGGGCTAAACTTTTCATTCATTTGTAAGAGAACAGGGTCTTTTTTCCCAAATATTAGGAGGAATTGAGAAAACTGGAAAGGAAAGAGCTTTATTAAGCATCCTAACATTGCTGACTTAAGAGCTGTATTTAATAAAAGCAATAAACCTTCCTGGTATTTCCATTCAGATATCTCTCACTTGTCAATTTCCTGAATTTTATGATTATTTGTTTAACTCATAACTAGATTGTAAAAAAAAATGAGTTTAAATAATTTGGTAGGGTTACAGGATGAGGCACTAACCTGGAATTCTTCCAGCTCATAGTCATTCATGTAAACATGAAATCAAAGGATCTTATGGCTAATGAAAAAAATCATCCAGAGATCCTGGTAGTATGTCTTTGTGGCCCATGCTAAATTTTGTCTAATAAAAAGTTTAATAAAAATTTCAATAAATATAATAGTAAAAACTTTTTTTAAAAAAAGGACACAGTCTTGACTATATGACCTCACTTTCTGAAATAGACAAATCCACCTTTGCTGAAATTTAAAGTATTTCTAGCAAAATCATGTTTTTACAGGAAATGAAAAAATATAATTTACCTAGGAAAATTCCAAGGGAATACCCTTTGCTTCCAATATCTTCTGTTTGGTCATAATAAAGTGGGAAACATACTCCATTTTTCCCATAAAAGTTTCCAAAATAATCCTCATTCCAAAATGGAATTACAGCTATTAAAAATCCGGCCATCCAGATGCAAATGAGGATGACTGAGGTCTGCCGTTTTCCAGGCCGAATGTTACTGAAGGGGAAGACAATGACCAGGAACTTCTCCAAAGTCAAGTAGGTCAGTAGCAGGACAGAGACTTCAGTGGACAGCATGGCCAGGAACCCCATGAGGCGGCACTGCATGCTCTCCATCCACAGCAAGGCATACTTCTGATACTGCCCTCGGTATTTTATATCGAAAAAGCCAACAAAGAACAAGTAAACACCCATCAGGCAGTCAGCACCTGTGGAAGAATCCAAACAGCATATGTTGTCAGTTTCCAGTGTCTCTGTTTTAGTTGTCTAAGTCTATTTCCAGCATTTTATTTTTTTTATTAGATCTAGTTCCTTTCGCCTTATATTAAATGAACTAGTATAAACGTCTACCAGAGTATCAAGAAGTGAATGGACTTAAAAACCCGTAATATTTCTAGCTGGGTACAGTGGCTCATGCCTGTAATCCCAGCACTTTGGGAGGCTGAGGTGAGTGGATCACCTGAGGTCAGGAGTTCGAGATCAGCCTAATCAACATGGAGAAACCCCATCTCTACTAAACATACAAATTAGCCTGGCCTGGTGGCACATGCTTGTAATCCCAGCTACTTGGGAGGCTGAGGTGGGAGAATCACTTGAACCCAGGTGGTGGAGGCTGCGGTGAGACGAGATTGTGCCATTCCACTCTAGCCTGGGCAACAAGAGCAAAACTCCGTCTCAAAAAAAATCTGTAATATTTCTAAAGTACTACACTATGTTTTTATTTTATAGTTTAAAAAAATAGAAACAGGAATTTGCTGGAAATTGGAAGGGCTAGTTGTTAAACAGTTAACATGTATTATCTTTATAGTTAATAAAGGGAATCATTTTCTGGGCATAATGAACATAGATGTCATTGTAATTGAAGTTAAGCTTAATTTTATCACCCACAAAACTTTATAATCTATCACTTGACTCATTGGTTTCCTGTTACCCCATTCCCAAGACGTACTCCTGAGAGCAGACCACTGTAAGGTCATACAACCTAAAACAGAGCCACAAAGAGCTAGAACTTTTATACTTAGAAAAAAAAATATGCCCAGGACATATAATTCATAATAACTGCCATTTGTTGAAAGCCAATAAATACACACACACACACACACACACACACACACACATAGAGAGAGAGAGAGAGAGAGAGCGCACAGCTCACAGATGATATCCTAAATCTATTTATATTGGAAACATACTTACAACAAAGGATTTTGATGGACATAGCGTGAGTTGTATTTTCAGCTTTAATGAAAGATCTCATGCCAATGACAAAAAGATTTCCAAAGCAGGTAATGAAAGCTATAACCCAGACAAATATTCTGAGGATATCGTTAGCCAAGAGGTCCTCAAATGAAGAAATGCCGTCAGTCAAGGGCATGCATATTCGGACATGGGGAGCATAGGAGCAGTATCGAAAGTTTTTGAAATAACTAAAGTCAAAGGGAAAAAAAGTGTCACTTTGCAGCAATGATGCAGAAACTACAGTTGCAATCCTATCGGGGCTGCAACTGTATGCTAGGTATACAACTTCACTAGGTTCATTTATTTTTGTTTAGTAGTGTTTACATAATTAAAGAGTTCTTCATGAAATACTGGGCAATATGCTTTTAAAGATAAGGAACATAAAGGTCATAGGAATTCAGTGGCTTGGCTGGGGAGAGTTGGGGAGGATATGAAAATTTGAAATTTAAGGGGCTCTGTGTTCCCCAGTCACATTGGTTTATTGATTATTCTGTAAGATATTATGAAAAGTGGATTATCATTGTCAAAGTGATCTCTAGCAAACCTTCGGGGGCTTGGGTTTGGGATGGGAAAAGTCTGTTGTCGCTCACTGAGAACATTTCTGTCTTGCCCTGAGTTTCAAACACCGAGGTCTGTTCACTTTAACCAGCCTCCTCTTCTCTAACACTGGTAGGAAGGAAGGGCCTCTGAGACTAGGAAAATGCAGTTTCACTGGATCTGGCAAGAGAGGCAGCTGCCTTAAACACAGATTTCTTACCAGGGTTGGGAAGGATTTAATTTCTATGGGAAAATAAGTTTGTGTGTGGTCGGTGGAGATGGGATCTGGGCAGAAAGCATCTGGAAGTGCTGGAATTAATTGGTGAGGTCATTCGGCCATTGCCATTCCCCAAACTTGTGTGTTTAGAACTTTTTCTCATAAAACTTATTCTATTTTTATTCTTTTGCTGCTTTTTTAAGTTCACATTTCTACTCTTTGCTGTCAGTCAAATTCATTTTTTGTTATCTCTCACTTCAGCTTCTAGACCAAGGCTGCCTGCCATCAACACTGGCTGCCTGCACCACCTTGCCTCTTGCCCTGCAGTGCTTACTCCACCCAGACACACACCATCAGACAAGCCATGCACATGCCCTGCTCAGAGCCTCACTTTTGCTTATACCCCTTCCTGGAAAATTCTTCCCCTGGATACTGCCAGGGCTGCTTTCTCCCTCCATTCAGGTCTGCTCAAATGTCACCTCACTTCACCTTCCATCCACCCCACCTCAATGGTAATCCTTAGTCCTCCTTCTATCCCTTACCTTGCTCTATTTAAATTTGTATACTTACTCACTATTTATTTGTTTGCCCCTTTACTCTCTGGTTCCCAAAGCTAAATGGAAGCTCTCAGGCACAGACATCCTCTCTTTTGTTCATCATTGTGTCCCTGGTGTCTAAAGCAGTGCCTGGCACATGTAGGTACTCAACAAATACTTCTTGGATCAGCGAGTGGATGAGGAATAATTTAGCTCTGGATATGTCCGAAAGAGAAACAGGGCAATTCTTGCCTTCAAGCAGCTTACATTTCAGCTTCCTAATATCTATCATCCAATTAAAGGAATCTGACCTATAATGAACTCTCTTTTCTTCTCCCTCCCTGGAGTCCCAGGCACACACTTGGCTTGACTTCTTGGTTCTTTTAGAATTCTATTATGTTGGCTATCTTCAGATAGAAACATCTAGCATCTCTCAGTGGTTCAGGCCCCCTTGTGCTATGACCACACTACTTGTGGTCAAGTGAAAGGGATGGGGGTGACGAGGTGGGGGTGTTTTAATAAACAAAGGACAAGGAATATGAAAGAAAGTAAGTAGGTTACTTAGCAGAGAAGTAACTAAGCTAATGTGTTTTCTGTTAATTGCTGAGCCCTTCTTGACCTTGGCCTGAGGTCTACATTTAATATAGCAGCTCCTCCATCAAGTTCTACATAGGCTGAGCTTCTCTATTCTAAGAAGACCTCACATTCTGCCTACAACAAGGAAATGTTATCCTCATTAAATATCTAATGGTGCCACAGAAAAAAATGAACAAAACCATGTGGAAATGCTTCCAACGACACTTGTCTTTGAGTAATCACACCTACTGCACAGACATAAACAAAATGTTCTCCCAAAAGGGCACCTTCGCAGCAACCATTCCATCTGCTTGCTGCACCCGACTTGTAATCTTACATGAAATCCTCCCTATTTTTGTGGATAACAACGGTTAATTTTTGAAATTATGAACACATAGATTACACAGTTGATAAAGAAATAATTATGTTATAAACACACATATTAACACAACTTACACAGTGCACTTTAGCCAAATATACTAAAGTGACTTATCAAAAACTACTATAAAGATTAATTACCTCCATTTTGTAGTGCACTTAGTAACAGTAACAACACCTGGAATTTATATGGCACCTTTCTTCCTAAGGGCTCAAATCTTAGAGCAGCCGACTGCTCATTCATGTGAGGTGAATTAATGTTTCCAGGTCGCCTTAGTACCATTTAGCCAGTGACTTCATCTTGTGTAATATGTGGCATTCTGGTACCCTGATCTCTTATTGGGCCTCAATTGGATAAACAGCGTGTTTCCAGAGAGAAGGGTCATTCGTGTCGGCACATCATAATATTGAACTCTATTTGAACAGGGACCAAAGGTGACAAAATTAAAAAGTTCTCAATAAAATGACTTTTGTTGCATAAAAACACATTGCAGTGATATATCAGACAGTTTACATGAGAGCATTTGAAACATTTTACCATGCTTCCTCCTCCATTTTCTATACATACATACATGTGCGAAAGATTCTTCATGGGTTGAAACATTCGTGTGTTTATATTTGGAATCTCTATCCTTTCCAGGTCTCTGGAAAATACGCACAATAGGTTTAATGGTGTTGAGATGAAACATTTTAAAAATTGCATTCTTCATCATATCTGAAATACAGTGCTTCAAGATCTTATGTTACCAATGCACATTAGGATGAAAGCTTTAAAATACATTGTCTTAGAAAATGGCTATTTCAGCAAAGACCTGGAACCAACCCAAATGCCCATCAATAATAGACTGGACAAGGAAAATGTGGCACATATACACCATGGAATACTATGCAGCCATAAAAAACCATGAATTTGTGTTCTTTGCAGGGGCATGGATGAATCTGGAAACCATCATTCTCAGCACACTGACACAAGAACCACATGTTTTCACTCATAGGCAGCTGTTGAACAATGAGAGCACATGGGCACAGGAACATCACACACTGGGGTCTGTTGGGGGTGGGGAGGTTTGGAGGGATAACACTGGGAGAAATGCTGGATGTAGGTGGCGGGATGGAGACAGCAAACCACCATGGCATGTGTGTACCTATGCAACAATCCTGCATGTTCTGCACATGTACCCCAGAACTTAAAGTACAATAATAAAAAAAAAAGATATGAAACATTTTGCAATCTTAAAAAAAAAACCTGCTGTTTCTATTTATGCTTCCTGAAGTTTGGCACTGATTGTATCACTTCACATGCAGAATTACATTCTAATAGGATATATTCATTCATTTCTTTGATTTAAGAATGGCAGTGGTGATTTGTGTGTGATTATGAAATTGGCTCTGTAGTTTGATTTTATTAATATAAGTAATGCCACGGGAATGAGAGGGTTCATTTAGGAGATGATATTCCCAACGTGAGAGCATCACTGAAGTGAGTTTTGTGAGACTCTGGATTTTAAAATATGGTCAGTTCTTTCTGGCCTATGTGTCTTTAGGACGGAAAACCACAGAGGTAGCAAGAGGAACTCCAATTCAGGAGTTTTCTAAGATACCAGTGGTGTGCCTTAGAATTCCTTTAATTAAATTTAAATTATATTTAATTAAATTCCTTTTAATTCCTTCAGGCCCCATAAAATGTCCTTAAAGGGATTCAAGGATCACTCCCATTTTAGTTTACCTCAATGCTTTCTTCTATAAATGTGGACACTTTGAAGATGTCTTTATGATGGTATGAATTAAAAACTGCCATGTTCTCAGGAAGCAGAGGGAGGGAGGACAATCTAAAAAGACAGCGGCCTTTTCCTTTTAATGTTTATTTGAGCTATGTCTGATTCTCACTGGTTTCTTTTTGACTAATCAGAATAAGGATTTCCCAACATGGTTCTGAGTTTTTCTTTGCTCAAGGAAACATTGCTTTTTGGAAGTCAGAAATGAAATCTGGAAGAGCTGTTATACTACTGAGTAATTGCATAGTCCCTCTAGCCGGAAACAGCACTTTCTAAAAGTTTCATTTTCCTTTTTTTTTTTTCTCTCTGGCTCTCTCCTTGACTTATACAGATTTAGCTTTATGAGGATTCTGTGATTATTTGATTAATAACCTATAGCATCCTGAAGTGCAGAAGCCACTGTATCCCAAGTGCTAAGACAGTGCTTTGTGTCAGTTGGTGACTGAGACATATTTGTGAAATAAATGGGTAAATTAATCTTAGGAAAAAAAAAAGAAAGAAAGATCACCAGGCATGGTGGCTGATTCCTGTAATCCTAGCACTTTGGGAGGCTGAGGTGGATGGATTGCCTGGGCTCAGGAGTTTGAGACCAGCCTGGGCAACGTGGTGAAGCCCTGCCGCTACTAAAACATAGAAAAAAAGCCTGGTATGGCGCATGTGCCTGTAGTCCCAGCTACTTGGGAGGCTGAGGCAGGAGAATCGCTTCAACCTGGTAGGTGGAGGTTGCAGTGAGCTGAGATCGCAGCATTGCACTCCAGCCCGGGTGACAGAGCGAGACTCCATCTCAAAAAAGAAAAATAAAGAAAGACCCTAAAAAAAAAAAGTAGAAATGAATAAAGAAAAGTATGTGATAAATAGTTGCTGCTTTGACTTTCAGGAAGGCATTATGCAGTGACTTGGTCTTTTGGCTTTCAGAAATGCAGTATGTGGTGAGTAAGGGAAGAATCATGCTGTCCGTATCCTGAGATCTGTCCTTACATTAAAAAAATAAATATATATGTTTAATATTCTGGCTTCTTGAGAATAGGGACCAGGTCTTTTCGTCAGTGGATGCTTACTAATATCTGGTGAGAGAGAAATCTAAACCTTGCATTAATTTCCAATAGAAAATTAGCAAGAATAAAAGATGATTTTAAGAATTGGTCTTCGGAATTAAAGGAAGAAACACGTTAGGCTGCAGCCAGGCAATGTAGTATGCTCTCTGTGTGAAAAGAGACAATCTTTAGCCAGCAATTGTCATCCCTTGGAAAGAAATCATGACGTTCAAGGGAAAAGTGGCAGAGTTCTTGACACCATTGAAACTTAATGTGGTTGAAATTCAAAAACACTGTACACTAATTTTCTGAATGCGTATATTTGTGGGATAGTTTTTAAAAACGTATTTAAAAGTAAAACAATACACTGTAGACTAATATCAAGTAGATCCTTGTAGGAAAGGGCAAAGGGGAAAGGAGGCAAGACAAAAATAATTTGTTTTAACTAAACTTTTAGAACCAAAACTATTGCAAATTTAATTCTTTGTGAAAACTGTAGGATGAGATTTTGCCATTTGAACCTAGTTTTCAAGAAGGACATTCTTGAAAACTTCTACAAGTACAGAAATGACCTTCATACATGGTAAATACGTAAATGGTAAAAATGGTAAACAGTGAGGCTTATTTGTCATTCAGTATGTACTTGACAGCATCAGTGATATTCACAAACGTCTGAAATGCATGCTCTTGTGTGTAAAATACCCATTTAAATATAAATGTGTCTCTAAGTACATCCACTAAAATTAGAATCAACATAATGTAATATTTCACTTACAGAGACTGAAGTTGTTTAAGACTTTCAAACTGGTTCTTGTGAAGATACATAAGAGGATTGGATGACAGGTTCCTTTTTTTTTTTTTTAACCATTAAAAGGGAGAGGAAAAGAAGTATGAAGGTGTTATTATTTTGGAAGCTCAAAATGTTGCCCTTTAAATCTGATATGGTGAGAAGTAGAACTTACAGTTTTTGTAGAAGCTTCAAGTCTTTAAAGAGGTGAGGCGATAGCTCCATTATCATATTGCTAGACAGATCCCTGTTGACGACAATGAAAACCCAAAGCAATTACTTTGGAAGTAAGTGACAGAGTTATTACTCCTCACAATTATCATCATCCCATTTGATGTAACAGAAAATATGAATCCACTTTAACCAACCTGATAACTTGTTGCACAACAGGGCCATATAAGTCAGCCAAATGGATAGGCTTTCCATCACTTACAGACATATAACATTTTGCTCATCCAGTTCCTGTCTGGAATTTCCTCTTACCCTCTCTCTAACACATTCACAACCTGGCTTTCATGTCTACTTTGATTAATTTCCCCCTGCTCTAGGTACTCTTTGTACACTTCCACTCTTCATGCTTCTATGATCGCTACTTGCTTCATATACCTGGTCTTTTGTTTATCCAGCTAAACTTTTCAAGGTCAAGTCTTGCATCTTTGATGTATTTTGCATTCCAACTAAGACAATATTGTTCACTCAGTATCTGCCCAGACAATCTTGAATAAGTTCACACACTTTTAATATGTTTTTTTTTTGTTTTTGTTTTTGTTTTGAGACGGAGCCTTGTTCTGTTGCCCAGGCTGAAGTGTAGTAGTGCGATCTCAGCTCACTGCAACCTCCGCCTCTCAGGTTCAAGCAATTCTCCTGCCTCAGCCTCCCTGGTAGCTGGGACTACAGGTGTGTGCCACCATGCCCAGATAACTTTTTGTATTTTTGGTAGAGACGGGGTTTCACCATGCTGGCCAGGCTGGTCTTATCCTGACCTCATGATCTGCCCACCTCAGCCTCCCAAAGTGCTGGGCTTACAGGCATGAGCCACCACGCCCAGCAATATGTTCTTATAAAGGACTATTTTTGCAGAAGAAATTGTGAGTTTAGAATTAAATATAATAGAACTGTCCAATCCGGACAGAATTCTGTGAAAATTACTATAAAATTTGGAAAAGAGACCTGTAAAAATCAGAAGAAGTGAATCTTTAAGAGTCCAGAGTATTTTTCTGAGCCGGAGAAGGTGTTAAAGATAAAACAGGTATATAGTTGCCTAACTTAGAGTCAAACAAAAATGATCTCTTTTGACACTCTGGAACTGCTGATGGATATGTGGGAGTTACAAACAACGAAGATATAGCTCTTTCTGTAAAGAAGCTTACATTTAGAGTAACAACTAGATAGAAACAAGGAAAGAATCAAATTGGTGCTATTATAGAAGTGCAGAGAAAACATAGAGGAAAGAGTCATCAATCTTGGTCTGGGACTTTAGGAAGTCTTAGAAGAAAGGTTGATGATTTTAGGTGGGGTAAAGGAAGAACAGCTTCTCAGGTCATTGTGAAGCATGAGCTGAACCACAGATGCTGAGAATTTAGTGACCCTGTTAGGAATCAGGAAGTGATCCAACATGGGTGGAGGATGGAAGATGCAAGGAGAGGTAGAGGACATCAACCTGGAGAGTGCGTGGAGACAAGATGGGAAGATCATGCATGCTCTTCAAGGCAGTAGTTTTCATAGCACAGACCAGGCATCCAATCCCCAAGGATGCTTATAAAAAGGGCACATTCCTGGAACCCAGAACTATCACATCAGACTTTCTGCGTGGGAACCTGGTAACATGCATTCAAGCCAACATCCCATGTGAATTCTTTGGCACATTAACATTTGAGAACTGTGTCAAAGACTTTGCTAAACACCAGGCAACAAGGAGTGAGGACATTAAGTAGGGCAGTGGCATCATTTGCTCCAGGCTGTGGAATGATTATCCTGTCAGAAGCATAAAAGACAGGCAGCAAGGCCTGGAAGTTGGGGGAGGAAGACGAGGCAGGAACTTCCACATGGACCAGGTGAGAGCGGATGAGGGCTTAAGAGGGACAGTAGCAGGGCTCAGGGTCTGGTTGAACATGTGTAGAGGGAAATGGAACAGTCTTCAAGCCTGGCTGCCAGGAAGGAGGCACTGAGCTGGTTAAGTCCAGCTGAAGAAGCTGGCCATCGGATTAGGGTCTCTTGTTAGTTTTGTTTCAAATGGATTGCTTTTGAGGTGCTGTTGTGACACCACAGCCTGAGGTCCTGCTGACTGAGATATCTCTCACCTGGTGGTGGTCCAGGTGGGAGGAGCACACCTGGATCACAGCCCAGAAGGGAAACTGCAGGTGCATACAGGCCAGAGAGAGCCTGACAATACAGCAATATGTTGATGATCTCATATACCTAGAAAATGTCTTTGAAAGGGTTACCCAGAAAAATAAAGCACATTCGTTTGGAGGAAAGGACTTTGGGGGCCTCATGTACTTGTGCTTATTCCTCCCTCATTGGGTTTGTTGTCATGAAGGGACAGTAAAATCATTTAACATTTGTAAACTCAAGCATATGAATGCCTTGTTCAAGTTAAGCCTACCCGCTTCTGAATTTCTTTTAGCTTTCTGAGGCTAAATGAATTGCAATGGATCACTACAGATCTTAATAGCAGGCTGCATCTCTTAAGTAGGCTCTTATTTTTGGTGTGCCTCTGCCTATAGGTAGGATGAGAAGAGGGTTAAGAAAACTTTTACCCCTCTGTTTGTTCTGGGCTGTTCCTCCCCTCCACCATGCAACTCAAGTCCACAGTCACCCTGCAGAGCCTGAGCAGGAACATCCTGAAAGGAAGTCTCCTCTGAGTGAGCTGCCTTTAAGTTTTTGCTGTAAAATGATCATACTTTCAGTTCTAATGTAGTACTTTGCGCATACCAGACACTTCATAAATATGTATGGATTTGATTTATGATGGCCATTAATTAGATTGAATTACCTTAATTATTCATGAGTTATTTTTTTGATTACTCTTATTGAGTTATTTTCTGTAGTCCTTTCTGGATTTCAAAATAAGGTGTAAAGAACAGGGGAGAGGTTAGTTCAGAAATTAATTTCCATTTTAAGGCCTTGATCAGAGAGATGAGTTTCCTATCCTAATCACTGCTATGTGTAATGTAACAGACTAAGTTTTAACTTCCATTGATATGTAATTATGTGGGGAGCAATGAATTAAAAGCAAGAGAAATTATTTAAAAGGTTTAGATATATAAAGCAAATATTTGAGGAGAAAAAATTCATATGAGTTCCCTGAATATTTTTCAGTGAGCCCAACCCTCATTCTAGACACTGGGATTTGCTATATGTCATAATTTCTCAAGAAATAGCAAGCATCTTTGTTCGTTTGTTCAGTTATAATGAATTAATATTATTTCAATTAGTCAGTTATTCATTATCAAACATTTATTGAGAATTAACTGTACTCCGGCCAGTAGAAATAAATGATCCCTGTGTTTAAGAAGCCATGGAAAACTCATTTACTCCCAAACACACATAAATAAGAAATCAGCCAAAGGAAACAAGTAGGGAAACTAGTGTAGGCTAAATCCATATTAAGCCCACTGTCAGATTTGAATGTGCTTTGGATTTCAGGACAATGTTGGTTTTCTTAATTGATTTTTAATATCCAATAGTCTACAGGATTTGATTGCTACTAGTGGCAAAGCAGTCTCACTAGTCACTTAAATTTGTAATCTCGGAAGAAGCAATCATATTTTCCTAGTAGACGATGCTACTTACAGTTCTCCTAAATTTTTTAATGAAGAAAATGTCTTCTCTGGAACAAAATCAATTTGATTTCTAGGCAGAAACCTGTAAGACATGGCGAGAATCAGCATGTGGGTTTGCGTCTGCTGTAGTAATCAGTTCTCATTGGGAGAGACCACTGATCCAGGCGGAATATTATAAGCCTCCTTTGAAGTCTTCAAGGGAGGTGTCTTTTGGAGTGGAACCTAAGGAAGAACTTTCTCACCGAGGACACCCCCATGTTCTCTTCAGGAAGCGCTTTCATGAGCAATTTGCGGTCCTGAGAGTGGCTTAGAAAGCTGCACTTTGTTTAGATCTAATTATTTTAGAAAATGTCTCTTTTAATTTTCATTTTCCATTCTTTTTTCCAGTCACCCATCCAATCAACAAACATTACTAAGTACTTACTAAATGTGGAAAACTATCATTAAAACAAAACCAAAACACTCATGTTTCGAAGCTTTCCAGCATGAAAGCACTGATTGACCAAACCATCTGCCTTCCCGCCCCTATGAAAAACATAAGCGGTGATCAGAATCACGAGTCAGAATCTTTGGCCAATCGGAATACATTAGATGTTTTTCCTTTTAAAATGAAATTATGATTTTTTTTTTCTTTAGGGAGAAAAACATCAAGTGGTAAGAGTCATTAGCTAATCATTGTACAGCTAATCATGGTACCACTTCCACATACATGATTTCTTTTCCTTGGTGACCATGGGGTTAGGAAACTGGAACTTTCAGGTCCCAGTTCATCTGAGAAGGTGCACAGAAATAAGGAAGGCACATGGTGTCCCTAAAGGGTGGGCACCTTAACTTGAGACTCAGCCCCAACATCCAAATCAATAAGTCAATGCGTGCATTTTCTAGCACTGCGGTGTCAGACCAAGGCTGTAAACAAAATGCTATTTTAAAAAGTCTTTGTCGATGTTTTTCTTTTAACTTCCAAATATGTAGAGTTTCCCCTCATTTCGTGAAGTCCGTTGTATACTTACAGCACTGTGAGCGAATCGCACGACAGAAACGTAGAATTCGTGAGATGCTTTATTTGATTGCCTTCCAAATCCCTGAAAGTCATGGAGAAAAGATATTTTTAATATTTTTTTTTGGTACAAATCGTGTGCTTACAGATACTTTTTGTTAAAATAGTTCTCAAGTTTACTTTTACTTTATTCCAGTTGTTACTGTGCTTTCCCCTAATTATTTCAGGGTTAGTATAACTAACATTATGCTTCCTTCCCCCTTCCAACTAAGGTTAATAAAACTGAGAGAAAGGGCAGCCTAACATTTAGTGGGTGTCTTTCTGTGCTGAACACTATGCTATTAATTATAATATTGCCCAACCCATCATAAACTACCACTGATTGGGCTTTTATTGTGTTAGGCCTGTTCTATGTGCATAACACAGCACTCCTGCCAAATTGCTGTTATTACCCCCCCATTTAACGTAAGAGAAATCCAAGGCTCTTGGTGATTCACTTTCCTTCTGCCCACACAGCTAGCAAGTGGTAGAACTGATCCAGCCCAGATCTGTCAGAATCTGAAGGCTAGATACTTAACTACCATGTCTGTGGCGTCATTGGTCATTATAACCTCACATTTCCCTCCAACATCAGGTAGATGTTTTTGTCTCTAGTTTGCTGAAGGAGAATCTCAGGCCAAAGTTATCCTGTACATTCTGAATGGCAGAGTCAAGATGTGAACCCCGATCTGTGTGATGCCAAAGTGCAGGCTCTTTCTATGAGGCCTCAAGGACACTAATGCCAAGTGCACCGCTGCTCAGAATGGCGGGGACGCAGCCTCAGCGCTGTCTGGAACGTGCTAGAAATGCAGATTCTCGCCCAAGACCAACTGAATCAGAAACTCTAGCACTGAAGTCCAGCCATCTGTGTCTCAGCAAGTCTGCCTGTTGTTTACGATGCCCGCTGATGTCTCAGAAGCACTGGTGGGGAGATTTCATTATGCCAGGTGATTCTGCAGGTCAGTGGCATCCCACACACTTGGGCAGCATCCTCTGGAACACTCTGATATTCCCACTTTGAACAATGTGGGGGACTAAGAAACAGACAAGTTCTCTGCCAAGTCTCCTGATTTCTCTTCATAGTCAGCTTCTTACAGTCCTCCCCAAATATGGCAATAGCTATCTCTCTGCTTCTGAACTTTTCTCATAGTTACATTAAAATCGCCAATCTCTTTGTCTTTTAAAGAAAATCCTATTTTAAAATCATCTTGGAGATTTGTGTAGGAACTTGAGATGTATGTTTTTCACACAATATACTGTGATTAAAAATAACAAACACCATACTCTCCTAAAAATCCAAATATTGTGAAGTAGAATGGAAAAAATGTTTTTCATGTTCTCAGAAGTAGGACACTTTGGGGTTGTGGGAGCAACTGTCCAACTCGATAGCAAGTCAGGGAGGAGGAGAAGCCTCCCCAGGGCAAGTTTTCTCCTATCTGGCCTTTCTTCCTGTCTGGCCTCTCAGCTTCCTGCCCTCTGTGTTGAAAGGCTGTCAATTGCAATCAGGCTGTCTTGCTACCCATGCATTTTTCTTGGGTGTCTTATTTTTTTCTCAAGTATTTGTGGGAGCCCGTTGTGAAAATGAGTGTCTCAGGAACCCTCAACTCTGAGGCTGGTTCCTCACCTCCTGCTGACTGATGCCCCTTTTGGGGAGGGAGAGCAGGCTGAGCCCCTAATATTTTTCTGCTACTTTTACTCTTTCCTGTGTGTTTCCCATTGTGCGGATGCACTCGTTTAGGTTCTAAGCATTTTCTTGTCACCTATTCTCATTCTCATGGTGTTCAGATTGTTATTTCCGTTTTTAATAGTGGCACACTTACACGAGACCTCTGTTGTTTTAGAAGCCTTTTAGCAACATATATTTAAATACATACATAAAAATCAAAGTCAGAAAGTAAACACAACATCACCTCACAGGGTCATAACGGAGATTTTGAGGTTAGTCCAGTGAGGATCAAAAGCTCAAGTACTAACGCTTTTATCATCTTATGGGCTTGAGTTGCACGATTAGACTGGGAAGAGTTCCAGCAGTGGTACCATCATTTTCTTGGAACAGGAAAGCAATGGATGTGACAATCCTGGTTGTTGCAGAAGACTGTGAAGGTATATGTGGCAGGGAGTGGTGGGTAGTGGTGGTGAAGCTACTGTGTAAATTAAATAAGTATTTTAAACGGGTATTGGTTAAAAGCTAACAAGGTGTGGAAATGGTTTAGTACAGCCATCCTAGCAAAGGCTTTTTGAGCACCTACGATGTGCTGGTCATTGTCCTAATGCAGGGGTAGGAAATCATGTGATAGCTTTCTGCCTTCCCGGAACTTATGGAACGGTACAGAAGACATAAGCACTGAGGTGGGTGGATCACCTGAGGTCAGGTGTTCAAGACCAGCCTGGACAACATGGTGAAACCTCGTCTCTGCTAAAAATACAGAAATTAGCTAGGCCTGGTGGCACATGTCTGTAAACCCAGATACTTGGGAGGCTAAGGCAGGAGAATCGCTTGAACCTGGGAGACAGAGCTTGCAGCGAGCCAAGATCGTACCACTACACTCCAGCCTGGGCAACAGAGTGAGACTTGGTCTCAAAAAAAAAAAAAAAAAAAAAAAAAAAAAAAAAAAAAAAAAAAAAAACAAACCACATAAGCAAGTAACCCAATGATTATATGATGATAGTGCTCTGAGATAGGTATGAGGTATAGAAAAGGGACAGTGTGGTGGAGTTTTGTATGTGATGCCATGGGTGGGAGTACATAGGCAGCTGCTGAAACTGGTTGGTGTGTCAGGAATGGCTTCCTGGAGGTGATGTTTAAGTTGTCTTTTGAAGGAAATGGTTAAGTTAGTCAAAAGAATAAGGGAGCAAGACTTTTCAAGTCCAAGGAACAATATAAGCTTAGGGAATTGACTGTAGGAGGTATAGTTTGATACATGCATAGGAGGGGCAGGGACAGCATCTAGATGCACTAAGGAATGGAAAATGAGGGTCTTGGGTGCTCAGAGGCAAGGTCAAACTTTACCCTCACCCTTTGGGAACCCTCAAAGAATTTTGAAACTGGGAAGGTAATATGATCAAATTTTGGTTTTGGAAAGAAATTATAGATGGACTTTCTAGGCAACCTTAAATTAACTTTATGGCTAGTTTCCTTAATCAGGGCAAATAATAAATTAAATCCAAAACAAATACTCACACCCAGTTGAGTTGAGGCATTTGGGCACACATCTGCTTGGGAAGAGCTTCTAAGTAGTTATTAACCATAGACCTTTACACAAAGAAAATGTTAATTAGAAATAAAATGATATGACAGTTTTAGGACACTCTTTATTCTAAAATTTCAAAACTTGCATGCTAAAATTAATATCTTATGATGAAGAACATATACAGCTATTTCAAAATGGTCTTTAAAATATGTCTATGGCAAAAATTAGGGAGCAGATGTTGTCAAAGAAACCATGAATGCATAAGTATGATATATATCCTGGAAATAGATGTTATACAGTTTAATTTTATGAGATGAAACAAAAGTATATATTGGGTAATAATTTTGCAGTTCATGGTAATTTTCCTTGTAAACTTCATGTTGTAATCATTTCCAGTGCCATACATCCAAAGTTTCTTCTTAAGGGCATTATTAATCATTTATAATATTATAGGGCCACATTGGAAACTGCATTAAATTTTGTGACAGTAGGGGGATTTTAGGGAAAGAAAACAACTCATGAGCATATTGGGCTACACGATTAATTTATGATATTGTGATTCCTTTTGACAAATGGAAAAATAATGATGTTATATGATCAATTATAAAGGAGCATAATAATCCCCTGCTGATAAATCATTCCAGTATATTAATAAACAGTAAAAATATCATTGTGAGACCAGGTCTCTTGGCAGGACAAAGATTTTGAAAGTTTCAGTGACTCTTGCTGGGCAAAGGCACATTTTCGTCTATTAAAAATTGAATTGGAGATGAACTCCTGGGAGATTTTAAGAAAATATAAACCTAGTTAGGATATGAAAATTAATACTATCTTTGGTCAACCACTGAAAATAAAAACATGCCTCAGTACTAAAGGAAATTAATGGGATAGAAAAATCAACTAGTAGGCTTAAAATATTCAGTATAATCTGGTCAGCTCTTCCCTTTGAGCCATCACCAGGAAGTATTATATTAACAATAACTATGGCTGGAAACACAGGAGAAGTTTTGACTAATCAAAATTTTTGTGGGCTTAGTTTTTTTAAAAGATCTCTTTGTTAGCTAGTGCAAGATGTCATTGCAATTTATCGACAGATATATTGAAAGGTTGATGAATACTTACAGGAAAAACAAGGAACTTAATCCCGTAAACAAGCGCTGCGAAATTCTGGTTATTGGATTGTCATCTAGAATTCTGACAAAATGTATCAAGAAACATTTCCAATATTAGAGACATTTGTGAAATAAAACCTTCCTCCCTTCAACACCTGTCCTACTCCTTCATGTGCTTCCATACTTGGCTCACTTCTCTCTTCCCTGAGCGCTTCCCTCTGTGGTTGGAGCAACTCTTTCCTCCACATTCCTACAGCTTCCATCCCACTTATCAAGTCGGATCCTGATTGTTTTGCTTTCTCCCTGCTGCCTCCGCCTCCCGCTAGACTTAAAGATCCAGGTCGTATCTGTCATCTCTGGGTACCTGGGTCTGGCACAAGTGCCGTGTATTGAATTCATTTGGGCTCCATAAATGTTCTAACCTACTGATTGGTTGAGCTGAAGGATGAATGAAAATATAATTTTTAGGAAATCACAGAGGGTTCTTCGGTCATATGGTGTTAAACTGATACGTTAAATAAGGTGTGTATAAATCAATGGATGGTTGTCACACTATTCATAGGGAGCTTTGCAGGTGACAGAGTGAAACTGTTTGCATATCCAAGCCACTTTTTAAAACCATATTTTGTAGAATAAATTGGAGTAAGGGGAAACAGGCTTCTATTCATCTTGTTGCCTGTGAAGCCAGGTTGTATTTCCTCTTATTTGCAGTGGCCTGTGACGGTAGGGTTGGGAGAAGGGAGCCACATTGAGCACCTATATGCCAGGAGCTTTGCATGTGGAACTGAGTAACTGTTATGTGATGTAATCCTCACAACATCCCTCTTGGAAAGGAATTATAATTTACAGATGAAAATAAAGAGGTCTAGGAAGATTAAGAAAGTTGCCTGAGCCAGGTGCAATGGCTCATGCCTGTAATCCCAACACTGAGAATCTGAGGCAGGCATATCACTTAAGCTCAGGAGTTGGAGGCCATCCTGGGCAACATGGTGAGAACCACCCTGTCTCTACTAAAAATACAAAAATTAGCTGGTGGGTGTAGTGGCTCACACCTGTAGTCCCAGCTGCTCGGGAGGCTGAGGTGGGAGAATTGCTTGAGTCCCAGAGATTGAGGAGGCAGTGAGTCAAGATTGTATCACTGCACTCCAGCCTGTGTGGCAGAGTGACACCCTGTCTCAAAAAAAACAAAACAAAACAAAACAAAACAAAACAAAACAAAAACGGGAAGGAAGGAAAACAAGCAAGCAAGCAAAGCAAAAGTTGCCTGGAAGACTAAGCATGGAGCTAGGGGCCAGGCACACACAAAGGCCTGGATGAAGCTGAAGCCCTGGCTTTTTCCACTAGATCAGGACAACCTTCTGCAGAAAATGGGCAAACAACAGAGAAAACCTTCCAACCTCCCCCTTGTGTATTTTCCTGGTGAAAGCAGAGACATCTGACTTGAGATTTCTTGGAACAAAGCTGGTGGCTCAGTCTGGAAAGTGGTGAAATACCGCAAGCTATTATATTTTCAGATTTTTCTCTGAATGCTCTGGAAAGCAGAACAAGTTCTTAACTTGCTTACTTTTTAACACAGTGGTTTTCAGCAGAGGTCAATTTGTCTTCCCAAGGGACATTCATCAATGTCTGGAAACATTTTTAGTTGTCACAACTCTTGGTAGAAGGGTTATATCTTGGGAGAAGGGATATACTACCGGTGTCAGTGGGTAGAGGCCACAAATGATGCTTAGCATCCAAAAATGCACAGGACATACTCTGACCTCCCATCCTACCCTTTCCCAAAACAGGCATTAAGTGAGAAAAAATGTCAGTAGTGCTGAGGTTAAGGATTGCTGCTATTGGTGAGCACTGGATGGATGGATAGCTTAGCAAGCCTACTGCAGGGCTAAGAAGGCGCCCTGAAAAAGTTTGGCCAGCTTTTCACATAACCACTACTTGACATGACATTGAATTGCCTAAGTAAAGTTCTGCAGATTATATGATAATCAGAAAAGTAAGTATAAAACAATATATGTCAAATAGTAGAAACTCTATGAGTACTGTTGTATATCATCAAGATTATGATCCTTTATGGGAGAAAGAATTAGAATACTTACAGCCAAGTTAGCTGATGTAAGTCTTTGAATATTCCAGGTCTGAGCGTTGTGATGCAGTTGTGGTTGAGATATCTACAAATAGCATGGGTGAGTTAATTAGGCAAACTCAATACCCCATTTGAGTCATATATAATCAGAATATTAGCCACTGATGATGATTATGAATATGGACATCTGCGTCTGCAAGCACTCTCCTGAATGAGCAGAGGGAAAATTCAAGGGATGTCCAGAAAGTACAGATAACACAAGCCCAATGTGTGCAACACCAGGGCCAGGGCAGAGAAAGTGGTCCTAAAATGTTTTGGATATTGGCTGTGTGTGGTGGCTCATGCCTGTAATCCCAGCACTCTAGGAGGCTGAGGCGGGTGGATCACTTGAGGTTGGGAGTTTGAGACCAGCCTGACCAACGTGGAGAAACCCTGTCTCTACTAAAAATACAAAATTAGCCAGGCGTGGTGGCGTGCATTTGTAATCTCAGCTACTTGGGAGGCTGAGGCAGGAGAATCACTTGAACCTGGGAGGCAGAGGTTGCGGCGGTGAGCTGAGATCACACCTTTGCACCCCAGCCTGGGTTACAAGAGCAAAACTCCATCTCAAAAAACAAAAAAAAAAAACAAAAAAAAAATGTTTTGGGATATTACATCACATTAGATTGTAAGAGTATAATAACGAAGTATGTAGGGCAATTTTTGCTTTTGTCCTTTTTGGTCACATGTTTAGTAGACTAGCATTTTAAGAAAATACGTAGCAAGTTAGCAAGAGTTAGAATAGAAATAAAATGCTAAAACATTGTGGAAGCGACCCAAGCTAGAGAAGACAAGGTTAAGGAGAACATTTATATGTCTTCTGGTAAAAGTAGGATCTTTTAATAGTTCTTTCATTGTAATAACTAATCTAAGTACTTTATGATAACCTATTTCTCCCATTTCCTTATGATCACATTGAGCCTTGAAAAAGTACCATTCTATCCTTTTAGTCTTTACTTAAAAATTATGCATGCAATGTAATGAGAAAGAAGTTACTCACAATATTTGCAGATTATATAATCCAAAAAATGCTTTCCTGGATATGTGTCTAATGCAATTATGCTGAAGAAATCTGGTAGGAATAAGATGGGAGAGTCAGGTGATTATGGCTCATGGACTATATTAGGTTGTTGAATACATTCTTCACTTTCTTTACCTGAAGACAATTGTGAAATTGACTTATAAAGTTCAATGTCCTATTCTCATGTTAGGGAGATATTGTCAGTGAGAAATGGCTATGAACTATTCAATGCTCTCCTCGTGCAATGAGATTGAGGCATCTCTGATTCATACCACTGAACTCCAGTGTTACGTGTCTGGGGAAGGATCTAGTCTTGTTTCTGCAGGCTGTTCTGACTGGCAGGAGTTGCTGGCCATGTGAGACTAGTCAGGCTTTCACTGCTGAACTTTCTTTCTCTTTCTGCACAGAGATACACCTTTAACTCCTCATTTATTTTTATTCTATTCTCATGAATAAAGGAGAGGGCAAGTTTTAATTCTTTTCTATTTCGTGATGCAAAGCGAGGAGGACAAGGCAATTTAGGTACTCAGCATACCAAAGGACATCAGTAGTTGAACCAGGGCAAGTATGCCAACTTCAACTCACAGGATCAGGACTGACTTAACCTCTGAAGCAACTTAACAATACAGCATTGATTCCGTAATTTCGCTGTCAGGAGTATCTAAATAAATAATTTTCATTTGCTGTCATCATTGTACAATGGGAAGTTAGCTCTGAATTCGTATTCTCTGAAGGCTCTCAGGGGCAGGCAATACCTACACTAATAGTAACAAATTACTACATAGTCTTTTTAATGACTTCCATTTCTCTTATTTTGGTTTGAACTGATTCCTAAACTATTACGCAATGCTGACTCATTGTTATGATATTCTACTGCAAAACTCTTGGTAGACCACATGCTCATTTGACATCTGGCTGTACTGTGAATTTTGTCATACCGTGATTATTGCCTTGCAGAGCTCCCCAGCCTTTGCCTCTGCATCACAATTGTGTTGTAAGAGTGCCAGGATAGTGACTCTCTCAGACCTCAAGATAGCCAGGGAAAGCCAAGACTGGAGTGGTTACCAGAGGCCAGGAAGTGGGGAGATGAAGGGGGACAAATGAATATTTATTACCACTAAACTGTACACTTAAAAATGGTAAAGACGGTAAATTATATATATTTAACTTCAGTTAAAACAAGAAAATGAATGTAAATAAAGGTTATTAGAAAGGGGACGGGGGTGGGGGGAAGCCAGGACAGGCTTCCAGTTATCAGCAAACCCAGCCTTTTACCCAAAGTACTTTACAAATATCATCATTTTCCCTACTTTCCACCATGTGCAAAGGGTTGGTACTCCAGAACGTTACATCTGTGGTGATACACAAAGCATCAGTTTAATCCTGCAAAGTAAACTTGAAACCCAGTGTGACTTTGTGCCATCTTAACCCTGTTCCCTGTGCCATATCTGCAGGGAGATGCTTCACAGAGCAGCATAAATTCTGGTTTTGGTTTGAGGTTCTGCTATGAATAGAATGACCTCACACAAATCAATATCTGTTTTAGCATTTTCAGAGCACTTAGACAGATGCAACGAAAGTTAATATGATGAATTATGTCACAGTAACAAATGAAAATAGTAAAAGAGCAAAATACTCTATTGTAGGTATATTGAAGTTCCTCTTAAATATACAATTCACTACTTAACTACTGCTATTTACGTTTTATTCAAGATGATAAATTCAAAAACGGAACATACATTTTACCTACATGTTGCCACATCTTGAAGAGATGGGTGCAGTTGCAAATTGTGAATTTGACCTTACCATTTTGTCTTATAAGTCAAGGGAAAGAAAGAGTAAAGCCAATGAGCCACACAACTCATCTGCTGTGTACAACCTGTCTTCCTTCACTGACATCAATTAAAACTCAAATTCTTAAATAATGAAGAGCTTCAGCTGGACGCAGTGGCTCACGCCTGTAATCCCAGCACTTTGGGTGGCTAAGGTGGGTGGATCATGAGGTCAGGAGTTCGAGATCAGCTTGACCAACATGGTGAAACCCTGTCTCTACTAAAGATACAAAAATTAGCCAGGCATGGCAGTGCGTGCCTGTAATCCCAGCTACTCATGAGGCTGAGGCAGGAGAATCGCTTGAACCCGGGAGGCGGAGATTGCAGTGAGCCGAGATGGTGCTACTGGATTCCAGCCTGGGCAACAGAACAAGATTCCGTCTCAAAAATAATAATGATAATAATAACAATAATAATGAAGAGCTTCTAGTCTTCTGTTTAGTTGGCTGACTACCACCCCATAGAGAACTGTAGTCCCTCCCAGGTCCCATGTCTCAGACTTAGGCTGCTGAACTTGAACTGCTGTCTTCTTTGCAGAACAGTAGCTTAAAGAATATAAGGGGATATTTGGAAACGTGACAACTTGGCAAGTGGTGCCCTCTTTTTATTCAGAGCTGAGATACGAGCCCATTTAATATACTTTACACCGAATGGCTTTTCTAAGAATAATTTATGGGTTCATGAATTCCTGCTGTTTCAGCTGTCAGGACTTTTCAAGCAGAAACACCAGGAATTTATGTACCTGAAACTAAAGCAAATAAATGCTTTAATGACATGCATGTTTATAGGCTATTTTTGAATGTGCCATTTTGTATCCAAGAGCCAGGCAGGCACCTTGAATTATGTTTTGTTGCCAGTGATTGTATTTAACAAGAACCCAGATTAAGAAGGAATTCCTCATTTATAAAAGGTTTATGTTACAATAAGGAGGAGAACTGCTGTTTGTTTCCATGGTAGCAGTGATAAAGTATCATAGTCAATCTCCTAAATTGTATTTTCTTTCTCTGGAAGGTCATTGGAAACTGCTTCCACCCCCAACTTAGAAAGGCCTGACATTTTAAAAGATTATTAAAATGAATAAACTGATCAATAGTAAAAGCATTCAGATCATTTAAGCAACACTTATTCATCTGGCAATTAAGATTTAATTTTGATTTAGGAATTTGTTTTCCTGGATACCTAAATGACCTCAACTCCACTATGAAAATTTAGAGCATTCCAGACTGGAGACTCCGTTGACATTAAATTTGGATCTCATAGGACTATAGTCCCCAGCCTATCTTCTGGCACCAGGGACTGGTTTCATAGAAGACAATTTTTTTTCTTTTCTTTTCTTTTCTTTTTTTTTGAGACAGAGTTACGCTCTGTTGCCCCGTCTGGAGTGCAGTGGTGAGATCTCGGCTCACTGCAACCTCGACTTTTTGGGTTCAAGTAATTCTCCTGCCTCAGCCTTCTGAGTAGCTGGGACTACAGGCACATGTCACCATGCCTGGCTAATTCTTTTTTGTATTTTTAGTAGAGATGGGGTTTCACCATGTTGGCCAGGCTGGTATCAAATTCCTGACCTCAAGTGATCCACCTGCCTTGGCCTCTCAAACTGCTGAGATTGCAGGCGAGAGCCACTGTGTCTGGCCAATTTTTCTATGGACAGGGAGCAGGGATGGTTTCAGGATGATTCAAGTGTGTTACATTTATCATTAGATTCTCTTAAAGAGGGCATAGCACAACTTAGATCCCTTGCATGTGCAGTTCACGGTAGGGTTCACGCTCCTGTAAGAATCTAATGCCACCACTGATCTGACAGGAGGAGGCAGAGCTCAGCTTTGCTTGCTCACCCACCACTCACCTCCTGGTGTGCAGCCCAGTTCCTAACATGCCACAGACTGGTACCGGTCCATGGTTTGGGGGCTGGAGACCCCTGTCATAGGCTATATCTGAATACAACTTAAATATGCAGATTAACCTTATTAGCTCAATACGGTCTAAAACACATATTTGTGTATGTATGTTCTTTGCTCAAACAGAATAAAATTCAGATACCTTAGCTGGCAATCATGATTCAATGACCTCTCCAGCATATGTTCCATCATCTCCTATGGGAATGCTTTCCCTCTAGACAAACTGCCTGTTCACCCTCTTCTCAACATCTTATGAGCATTTCTGCTTGTTTCTTTCTTCTCCCTGGTGAAGATGCTCCCCACCTTCTCTTTAGTTCTACATGGTAGTCCTACCCATAGTGCATTCGGCAAATACTTATTAATCCTCATTAGGTTCTTACCATGTATGCTACGACATGAGGCTCAATAGACCAGGAGAGAACCAGGAGGGCTGTCCAGCCCATGAAGAGGGTATGGTTGTCAGAGAGTAGTTACTTCAGGAAGGAAAGTGAGGGCTTCATGAAAATAGAATGGTAGTTGACCCAAGTCATGTGCAAAACAGTAAAGAATACTGTGAGCAGTAAAAATGTGTACCTAGTTTTATTGTAAAAGCAAGAAAGTGTTAAGGAAAGTCTCAGTTTGCTTCCTGGAACCTGTTTTATAATGTGAGATAATATACAAGGAACAACTGCTTATTTCTCAACTCCTACTTTGTTCCTGTCTTCTGAATCAAAGAAGATGGTCTCAGGATTGAAGCAAATGGAAAGGCTAGATGGCAGGTCAGTGAAAGTCCAAGATGGTAGAAGGTGTTAATCAAAATTAATTAAAGCTCTCTGGTTTGGAAACTTTTTCCCAGAAATTGAGAAATGCCAAAAAATGAGAACGTCAAATCATGATCAATTGCTGAAGAATCCTGAGAAAGGATGAGCAGCTGGAAAGTTCAAGATGGCAAATGTAGTCTTAACTTCTCAAAAAGGAAAGAAGTTGGTCTTACAAGCTGTAGTTGAATGAGCTCAATGCTGGTCCTGGGAAGATCATAGAACAGGTGTATATGATGCTGGTTTTTCTATGCCTCAAGGAGAAAGTGACCAGGACAGTTCACAAGAAACCACATGGCAGACCAACTTCATTTTATTCTTTGAAAGACTGTGCAGACCTATGTGATAAACATTTTTACATGTCTATTGGGCATTGATCATGCAGTTTTATAATTTTTTATGGACAAAAGAAAGAATGATACATATTCTTATCTGAAGAATGATGATGAAGGAATATAGAAAGAAAATTTGGTGCTGTTCTCTTCAATATTTTACTCCATGACCTGGGTGAAGATAGTTGATCTTACTTGCAGATGACAGAATTATGGGAGGAATAGTGACTATGATGGAAAATACAAAAAGATCTTCACACTCTGGTAAGAAAAGCTGAATCTGAGAGGATGAAATTGAGTAGGGATGTACTTAAGGACCCACAACTACCTCTCAAATGCTAAATGCATGAGTACAAGATGTAGCACACTCATCAGTTAGCAGCAACACAAATTATAGATCACTAGCATTTAAGGGTATCAAGAAGTCATCAAAAGAGCAATATAATCATAGGACACATGGAGTACAGAAGGAAAGGGATGCTAGTTCTTCCCTGTTTGCCTCAGTCATGTTACAGGGATAATATTACATTTATTCTAGATATCATCCATCAAGACGGATGTAGGCAAACATATATAGTATTATGACCAGAATGATGGACAGATTTGAAACTATGTCCTTTAGGGAAGAATTTAAGGAACTGAGGCTACTTAGGGAAGTGATTTGTGGTATGGTGGGGGGTAATGACAGCTAGCCTTAAATATCTGTAGACTTATGTAGAAGACTGATGAGATGTGTTCTGAGCAATCTCTTGGGGGTAAATTTAGGAATGATGGGGAGCTTTAGAGGCACCTTGAGCAGTGGTAATGTGGACAAAATTATTAGTGAATTGTTTGAAATTCCATTTCCACAGCACCTTCTAATCCTGTTTTTTCTTCTCCATAGCCCTAACCACCACCTAACAAATTATATATTTTCAACTTTGTTTATTGACTGTCTGTCTTGATTGGAAATTAAGCTCCACAGGCTTAATTTCATCTGTGGCTTTTTATCTGTGTTATTCATGCTGTCTCATTGGTGCCTAGCACCTTGTAGGTATCAATAAGTATTCGTCACAGGAGTGAATGGATATGTGGGTCTTGCTAGCTGCTGCTGTCCTGCTATCGGCAACCAAGAGTTCTGGCCGAGGCCCATCTAGTTTCTTCTTCCCCCTGACATCCTTTCCTGGGGTTGGTGTGGTATTTGCCACATTGGTTATTAGAGTCATTGTATGAGGATTGGGAAAGAAAAGGGTAAGAGTAGATGGACAGGAGGGACAAGAAGTAGGACAGGTGCCGGGAGCTCTTTTTCTGGGGGTTTGGAAAAGAGCAGGAGGAGCTGAGGAGTGTGCTAAAGGGTGGGGAGGATAGGAGATTTAAGGAAGCATCACTGAGCTTATGGGCTGCTCTAGGATATTTGAGTATAAAGAACTTGAGTTATTTCAAATCAAAGTTTACTCACTGGGTGATTTCATTGACAATAACACCTTCTGAGCCTGGACTACATGGGTGGGATTCCAAAGGAGCATGGTCAGAAGGTTTGGGTTTGAGGCTAAACTCTACTGCTTGTCAGCTGGCTGACTTTGGGCAAACAACCTCTCTTCCCGAGTGGCTTTCCTCATTCCTGTAACTGCTGTAATGGTGTCTGCCCCACCTCATAGACTTTGGGGATCAAAGCTGAAATGAAAATTCCAAGTATCTTTAAACTTCAAAAAGTGGCAGATGACTGTAAGCAATTGTGTTTTGTCGCCCTGTGCTTTATCTTACATATAACAGACATTTAGTGAACGTTTATTGATGAGAGTCTCATAACCTCTTTTCTATGAGTCTCTGGGAAAATTAAATTGCCTGCAAATCATCAAACAGCAGTTCTCATGGGGAGAAGCCCTGCCAGGTAATATTCAGGTTACGATGTGGTTCCCGTTTTCTCCGACAAAGTAGAATTAAACATTTACTTGGAGAAATTGCTAGCTAACCTTGACAATAAAGGTTAATTCCTGTCTTTTTTCACTTGGAAAATTGGGGACCTGAATTATTAAATTGCTTCTATAGTCTTCCCTTCAGTGGGCTAGCAGTGACCAGGACCGCAGAGGGAGATACTGGTACAGAACACAGTTATGGGTTAATAGACCAAGGAAGGACATGGCCTGAGAAGTCGAATTTTAACCCTCCTGCTTGACCCTCTAGTGACCCTTCTCCCTCTCCAGAAGTTGGCTTTGCCACCAAATTAGGGGGCAAAACATATATAAGGGAATTCTACATGGGGTAGGACAGTCTGTGCTGGTAGAAATTCAGTTGAATGCTGGAATGATTTCTTTCCCTCTTAAGGTTTCTTGTTTTGGTAAAGTAAGTACTACCTTGGACATCAGAAGACATTGGCTCTCATTCTGGGTCTTACATTGACCAGTTGTAGATCTTAGGTGAGTCATTTAACCACTGCCGACTTTAGTTACTTCGTGTATAATGAAAAGATTTAACCGGAAATCCTTAAAACTTATATGACTCTAGAAAATAGAATTTCAATTGCTATGAAACAAGAATTCTGAAACAAACACCTCTTCCCCTCCTTTCTGCCAGTGCTATTTTATTTTTCCTCCCACATGTATTATTCAGGCAGTGCAAAGACAATATTGATTCATCTAAAGAACATGTTGTGATTTTAGGGATTTCTTGGAAGACTAGGAACAATGTGGTTAGAATTTCCTCTCTAGAGGAATCTGGACGTGCAGAGCCAATGCACAGCTACTCTGGGGTGACAACAGGACAACATACCCACATACTTTAGGATGAAGCAGCAGGTCTGAGAGCAGCCAGGTTTACAGAGGCCACAGTCAAACCCAAGTATGATTGAGTATTGATGTCCACACAAGGTTCTACCTCATGGACTTCCATTAGCTACTTCCTTTCTTGTATGAGGAAATTTGTACCTAAATTCAGACACACAAATCCTTGATGGTATTTCAAACCAAATGTGTGTGTCCAGTATCAGCAAAGATTCAGATCATTTTCATTCCTGGATTTTCATAAATTTCACATTTCTAGAAACTTTTCTCCTCGATGCTGGATATTGAAGGATAAAACAATAGGGTGATGGTACTGCCAAGGGGCCTTGCAGAATGTACAGCATTCTCTTGCTAATTTTGTTATCTAGTCTAATGATCATCTCAGCAGGTGTAGCCCCTCCAGTGCCCCAGAGTGACTGGTCCAGAGGGACTGACAGACACCGACCTGACTTGCAAAAGACTGATACATGAACCTGAATATTCTCCATTTATTTTTTTTATTTTTTTTTTAATTCTCCATTTATTAATGTGAATAGCACATATCCCATCCCAGTGATACGAATGCTCCCATTCTCTATTCCATGCAGCTTTTCAAATACTTTAAAACAAAGAGGTTGGAAAATTAAATTCGTCACCCTAAGGTTGCTTGGTGAGTAGGGAATCAAAGCAAAGGGATATGGATAGTATCAAGAGATTGTTCATGAAAATTGTGGTAGAGATTGATGGTGCATCCTGACCCTCCAAGAGAGATCATCTCTAGGGATTATATTTCCTAGATCCTTGTTTTCTTTCTTGAATGATGCTGGAAGAATATTGGCCCTTCTTTGTCATAGAAAACCTTCTTTGCTGATCATGCCCTATTTATGGGCATTTTCTTTCCTCAGATATGTTAATATCACTGATTGTACTGCTCCTGTGTTATCATTCCTAACACCCTGGGGGATGTCTGTACCCTATCATTATGTATTTGAAATGATCTGATTGTTCTTGTCTATGCTATCACTCTTTTTTTCAAGTTAAAAAGTGCCTCTGAGTCTGCAATGTCATTTTCCAAATAATCTTGAGGAAAATAATAAAATGTGTGCCTTTCTGTTGAGATGTTTTACCTCGACTCCAAGTTAATTCTCTGAAAAAGTTTAAACAAAATGAGTTCAGCTCCTTTAAATTATGAAATGGAAAGATAATATGCTTTTAAATGTTTTATTTTCTAATCTTAATTACATTTAGAAACATAAATGTAATGATAAAGATAACAAACTTTCTATTTTATTTTTAGATAAAAAACATCTTACAACACCACAAGGAATTTTTTTTTTAATAATATGCTATTAATGGCTACTTACATCTTTTTAAGTTTTGTGTATTTGATGAAAACTTTATCTGGAAGACTGTGGATTTTGTTTTTCTTAAGAGACCTAAAATAACATGTAAAGCAAACTTCATTATGGATTTTTATGGCCAACCAAACTCTTCCCTAGAAGCCACATGCTTGGAAAAAGAATATTTGATGATGTCCATTATACTAATCCATATTTACATATGACAATGGGCTGGGCGTGGTGGCTCACGCCTGTAATCCCAGCACTTTGGGAGGCCGAGACGGGTGGATTACGAGGTCAAGAGATAGAGACCATCCTGGTCAACATGGTGAAACCCCGTCTCTACTAAAAATACAAAAAAAAATTAGCTGGGCGTGGTGGCGCGTGCCTGTAATCCCAGCTACTCGGGAGGCTGAGGCAGGAGAATTGCCTGAACCCAGGAGTTGGAGGTTGNCAGGAGTTGGAGGTTGAGGTGAGCCGAGATCGCGCCACTGCACTCCAGCCTGGGTAGCAAGAGTGAAACTCTGTCTCAAAAAAAAAAAAAAAAACCATGACAATGACTAAAAATTTTTCATGGGAAGGTAAAAATTTTATATAGCAAAATAAAGTAGTTCGTGAATATCTGACAGATGTAGCTGGTTAGTATAATAGACTGGAAAGTCCATGGTGATTTAACTTCCTTGTTTTTACTCTCTGGGTGTATTACCAGACCAAACAAAACCAAAAACCAACCAAAAATCCCAACCCACTCATGCATGCCCAAATGATGACATGACTGAAGATTCTTGAGGCTTTCAAGAACTTTATGCAAAGTACAGAAAGTTTTGCATGATATAACACAGCTACTAGCTTCACGGATCTTTTATATCTTTGCAGTCTTGGATAGATTACCAATGTTAAAAATGACAGAATAAGTGAGTGTGCTTCCTTAAAAAAAAAAAAACAAAAAAAAAATTTCAGCACAAGCACAGTAGTAATCATACATACATCAAAAAGCAATTGAAAATAAGAACTCCAGACCCACAGACATTTGTGAGCTAACTGATCACAGGCTAATCTAACACACAGTATGTAAACCACTTTTTCCCATTGAATAGGAAGCATGCAGAATTCTCTGATGACTGGTTGTTTTAAACAGAGTTTCTGTCATTTTGCTAATATTCAAGCAACATTGTTAGGTTTTTCCTTGGTTTTCATGTGACTCTAGGGACAAATATAAACAACAATTAAGTTTTACTTACAGTAATGTCACATTGTTAGAAATCATTGGCACAGACTTTAAGCCACCATTTACACATTCCAATTCAGTTTCTTTGCAGTCACAGCATTGTGGATAGTGTTTTAGAACTGATGGGAGAAAAAAAGTAAGATTTCACTAGTGAATACATTTCTTTAATTATGACTTTGTCTTTAATAACCGATAGTGCTCTCTTTTTATCGAATGTATAAAATTTACATCTGTTAAATGAACTCATTCAGCTGCTAATAAAAGTAAATAAGAATTCTCTCCTACTCAAATGTAGACCAATGTATTAATCTCAGTTCTAGCTTCTAGTAGTCATTTCAGAGGTATTTACCAAGTGATTAGAAAAAAAACAACACAAAGTGTTAACTATCATAAACTCACCTAGTGAAGCAGCACTAAGTTCACCTCAATGAAAAGCAGTATGATTGAGTAATTCTTAATGGATATGACTGAGTCAATTCAATTCATTTGAATAGCATAAAATAGTTGCCCAATAAATGCTTGTTGTTTAAAATCAGATTCAATTTTTTTCTTTTTTCAAACTTCCCTTAGAGCCATGAGAAGAGTGAGATGACGTTTCTACCGTAACCACCCTGGCACCTTACTAAAGTCCATCCAGCCAGATATTCTTTCATTTTGATTCCTTGTTTTTCATTACTATGAAGTTGAAAGTTGAAGGTAAAAGCTGTAGAGAAGCCGCAAAGCTGAGATAACCAAAGATCTATATATCTGAAGCATTCAGGAGAAAGAAGGATTTAGGATGTACTCTGAAGGGACTTACATAGTTACTAACATAATGGCATGTAAAGGAGTGAGAAGTCCCAAGAGAAGCCAGGCCACATTGGTTCACAGATCAGTCACTGTGTGTGTGTGTGTGTGTGTGTGTGTGAAAGAGAAAGGAAGAGGGCAAGTATTTCTGGAGTCTGATTTCTTAGCCTGTGGATTTTGTACTGATAGAGCTAAGAATGTGAGAGTTATTTTTGAATTTATTTTGTTATTATTGATTTTAATGTAATAATAAGTTCTTTTCAGTTGCCCTGCTTCTTTTAGATCACTTTTATCCAAATGTTATTTTAAAAAATAAATTTTACTGAATTTCATTAGTAAAGCCAACAAACTTCTACTAAGTATCTGCTTAAAGGATTCTTTCAGTGTATACATGTTGGAAAATATTTTATGTTGTCTATACAGTATGTATATGTTAATTAGCTCAACTTCCTAAAGATAACTTTCAGATACTTACGTCAATGTTTATTGACATAACCATCATTAAAATAGTGGTTATATGATTAAATTAAAAACCTGTGGTTGGAAACTTATTTATCAATATAATAATTTCATATGGTCAAGCTGGGTGTGTCACCAAAACCAGAAATGTGAGCATTAATTGTTCACCCTCCGTCACCTGCAAGCCAATCATGCCCCCAGCCTCTCTGAATTCTTTTTCTGAAATGTCTTTTGCATCTCTCTCTACCTCAATCTTCTCAGTGGTGTTTTCTGAGCATTGCAATAAACATAATAACCAATATCTCTTTTATCATCATTCTTTCTCCTCCATCTGAGCATGATTGACATTTTGGGTCAATTGTTCTTGGTCATGAGAGGCTGCCCTGTGCATTGTAGGATGTTCAGCAGTATCCCTGGCTTCTACCCACTAGATGCCAGCAGCAACCCACCCTCCTCCATCAGGATGATGAAAAGTGTCTCCAGGCTGGGCATGGGTGGCTCATGCCTGTAATCCCAGCACTTTGGGAGGCTGTGACAGGTGGATTGCTTGAGCCCAGGAGTTTGAAACCAGTCTGGGCAATATAGTGAGAACCATCTCTACAAAGAATACAAAAATTAGCCAGGCATGGTGGTGCACGTCTGTAGTCCCAACTACCCAGGAGGCTGAGGATCACTTGAGCCTGGGAGGTTCGAGGCTGCAGTGGGCTGTGACTGTGCCACTGCACTCCATCCTGGGCGACAGAGTGAAATCCTGTCTCACACACACACAAAAATGTTTCCAGATACTATCAAACATTCTTTGCAAGCACCATTGCCATGGCTGAGACTCACTGCTCTAATACATTCTCTGCAATTCTAGTGAAAGAATCTTCCTCACGTATGTTTCTGATCATGTGTTCTTCCTCCTCATTACAAAATAAAATAAATATAAGACCAAACCAAACAAACATAAGACCCACAACTGTGGTGATTGGCGATTGTATACAGTAGTGACCTTTAAAATGGGATGTGTGCAAGATAACCCATTGTGGATTAGGAAGAAAATAGTCGAAATTTTGGTTATATTTTTAAATTTTATCCTTTTTAGTTTCTAATTTTCATACAGAATATTCTTGTATATAATAAAATACATAAGTGGTAATTATAAACTGGTATTATAAAGTACATAAAATACTATTAGTGTAGTATTTGATATATGTACATTATATACACACATTTACATATACTTACTAATGTATGTAATTGTACATTCATCTCCATAGTTATATATCTATGTCTCTATATATACACACACACCCCTAAAATTCTATCTATGGGATAGAGGTCACACTTCAAGGTGTGCACCAAAACCTTTCATGGACTGGCCCCAGCCTTCGAGGTCCAGCTCCTGCTCCTCCTCCTCATGCACTCAGAATGGTGTGAAAAGGCATCCTGCAGCCTGCAGTGCATCTTCTGACCCCAGTGTTTTGCTGATTTTGCTCCCCTGCTCATCCTATCACCTCTTATCCTTTCCTCCATCCAAGGACTTCAAAGTCCATCTCAAATGTCATCCTCTCTGGGACTCTTTCCCCATTCCCAGCACAGCCATCATCTCTTCCAATGGGCTTCCCCATTCCCTGGTGCAAACTTTATTCCTCCCCTTTAGCAAGAATATTGTATCACCACTTTTGTAAGGAGCAGTCTTTCTTGCTACATGTGAAGTGTTCGTCGGTTAGAACCCCATCATCATTGTCCTCTCAGTGCCTAATATCTTTCTTGAATACAATAATTAAAAGGAATAAGAACTTTACTATTTGTCACAATTATTCAATACTTATATATTCTTGCAATCAGAGAGTAATGCATGAAAATAGCATACATGGAGATGGTTGTTTTCTTTTTTCTCCTTCCAATCCCACAGGCAGACAGCAGACCTGTTAGCCAGGGAAATGCATTGAACTGAAATGGAAATTTTCGAGGGGTTTTGTCACATTACCCATATAAATTTGTGTACCACAAATCATGTGTTTCGCAAAGCTGATTCTGTCTTTGAATCAAAACCACTTACAGCACTCCTGTGTTAAGGCCACCTTGTTTGCATTTCCATGGACTGTGCCAAATATGGTCGCCCATCCACTAGTGTCACCTGTGAAATGGTGATTGATATGTGTCAGTTATTCTAGAAATTAAATACCATCTTAGAAAAATATAACAGTTTGATAATTTTAAACTAAAATATGTTTAAGTAATAGAATGATTGATATTTTAAATACATAGATAGTAAGGGAGAAAAAGTTAGGCAGACATCTGCAACGTTTCCCTTTTTTACATGAACAATACTCCAAATGTATGTATCATAAAATTTACAATGCAAATATATGATTATTTTACATAAATATAAATGTCTTGGAAAATATCAAGTATTTCTAATACTAACATTTTCCATGTTTGACCTTAAATTTGAGGATCTCCGAAGAAAATACCTGAATTTAGTTTTTGTCATGAGCATACTGCTGTATGTGCAGACACTTGATAGATATATTGAGTTCTGATAACATTTATGTAATCTGAATTTTTTTAATAAAGCCAAAGCAATGTTTTTTTTGTTTTTGGTTTTTTTTTTTTTTTTT
>NW_016107423.1:2862-38612 GCF_001604975.1 Cebus imitator | reverse complement strand
ATCTCTTGACCTCGTGATCCACCCGCCTCGGCCTCCCAAAGTGCTGGGATTACAGGCTTGAGCCACCGCGCCCGGCCGCAATGTTTTTTTTTTAAAAAAATAAAGGCTTTTGTCTGGGCACAGTGGCGCTTGTCTCTAACTTTAGCACTTTGGGAAGCTGAGGTGGGTGGGTTGCTTGCATGCAGAAGCTCAAACCAGCCTGGGAAACATAGGAAGACCCTCTCTCTACAAAAAATAAAAAATTAACTGGGTGTGGTGGTGCACACCTGTAGTCCTAGCTACTCGGGAGACTGAAGTGGGAGGATAGCTTAAGCCCAAGAGGTCACACAGCTACAGTGAGCCGTGATCATGGCACTGCACTCCAGCCTGGGTGACAGAGTCTCCGTCTGTCTTAAATAAATAAATAAATAAATAAACAAACAAACAAACAAATAAATAAAGGTTTTGAGTCTTACTGAGAAAAATCACATTTCCTCAATTTGTCATATATTTTCAATTTGTCTTATGTAAATATAATTTATTTGCCAAATTTTCTTCTTTTTGTGATAAATCATGTTTTTAAAAAAGGAGGCCTAATTGTGAAGTATAGTTATTTCAGTATACGCTATAAAATAATAAAATATGCATTATAATGTAAGATACTGACTTTCACACAAATACCTAAGTAAATTAAAATAATTGCCCATAGTCTGCTTCAATCCTTGGAATCTTTATTTCTATTTCTTATTAATATCCTCATTGATCCTACTATGATGGCTCCCTCACTTGCATTATTTAATTTGGGTTCAGAAATCCCCATGGAGTAAACATTCATGGTCTCTGGTTCCCATGCAGCAAAGAGGAAAGGACAAGAATTTGACTAACTTGCCCATTGGCATCCAGAGAGCTGCCTCCAAAACTGAGCACTGATTGAGTGCCTACTGTGTACTCTACTGCTCTTGACTCTAGTGATGAGACTCAGGTAAATTCTGTTTATTTTCCTAGAAAGAAACTTTTTGAGAAGAGACCTTGTGTGAGGCGTGGTGGCTCATATCTGTAATCCCAGCACTTTGGAAGGGCCAAGGCAGGCAGACCGCCTGAGGTCAGGAGTTCCAGACCAGCCTGGTCAACATGGTGAAACCCCGTCTGTACTAAAAATACAAAAATTAGCCAGGCATGGTGGCAGGTGCCTGTAATCCCAGCTACTCAGGAGTCTGAGGCAGGAGAATCACTTGAATCCAGGAGGCGGAGGTTGCAGTGAGCTGAGATCGAGCCATTGCCTTCCAGCCTGGGTGACAACAGCAAGGCTTCGCCCCCCACAAAAAAACAAAAAACTAAAACTAAAAGCAACAACAACAGTGAAAAGATAAGGCATTCTACTTTGTGCAGCGTACAGATACACCCAGGGTGCTATGATAACACACAGAAACTGCCGTCATCCTAGACCAGTGATACAGCTTCAGGGGGCCAGGGAAGCCCTCCTGGAGATGGGGACACTTAAACTGGGCCCTAAAGAATAAGTAGAAGTGATCCATGGGAAGTGTGGGCAGAGGCTGTGTCCCTCAGAGGGAGGCATGCCTGAGTACCCCGGGGAAGGACAGCAGATTTTAGAGATGCATGTGTGGGCTTTGCTGCCCCACTTCGATGGTTGGTTGGCAGTGCTGAAGAGAGGTAGCTCTCTGTGGCAGAAAACACACAGGATTCTTTCAGATTAACTAGACATGTCAGCCTCTCTTGGCATCAGTTTCCTCCAGAGAAGAATATTTTTTTGTTTCAATGAACAGAGCTGAAATTGGCGTGTAAGATGCTCTGTGATCTGGCCTCTGGTTACCCCTTCATTTCCTGTGTATATCCCTGTTCACTCTGCTTGAGTCACACACCAGCAAACACATTGTCCTGTTTCAGTCAGCCTTGGGCCTTTGCACTTGATGTTGCCTTTGCCTGGAATTCTGCCTCTCTAGAATATTTCATAGTTTCTTTCTTTTTTTTATTTAGTTCTCAATCCAAGTGTCACCATCTTAAAAAGATTTTCTCTGGTTACGTCCTTGAGGTATCCCTCCCTCCAAGTTTCTTTTTATCTCATTATCCTGTTTCATTTCCTTACTTATCATATTGAGATTATTTAATTTTTGCATACAGGTTTATCATCTTAGTTCACATTGCCCATGTGAACTCCACAATGTCAAGACACTTGTCTCCCTTGAGCTCACTGTGTCCCAGTGATTTGGAGATCTCCTGGCACATAGTGGGCACTCAGTATAGGTCTGTTTTATCAATTAATTCTCTAGCTAGGCCCATTCACACTTTATGAATATTCTTTTCTTTCTTTCTTTTTTTTTTTTTTTTTTTTTTTTTTTTTTTTTTTTTTTTTTTTTTTTTGAGATGAAGTTTCGCTCTTGTTGCCCAGGCTGGAGTGCAGTGGCACAATCTCAGCTCACTGTAACCCTGCCTCCTAGGTTCAGGTGATTCTTCTGCCTCAGCCTCCCCAGTAGCTGGGATTACAGGCGTCCACCACCACACCCAGCTAATTTTTGTTTGTTTGTTTGTTTTTGTATTTTTAGTAGAGACGGGGTTTTACCATGTTGACCAGGCTGATCTCAAACTTCTGACTTCAAGTGATCCACCTGCCTTGGCCCCCCCAAAGTGCTGGGACTACAGATGTCAGCCACCGTGCTTGGGTACTTTGTGAATATTCTTGAAGCTGAACCAAATTACCAGCCATAAGGAGGTAGTCATAGGAAGTCCCTTAAAATTAAAATGTGAGTACCAGGTAGATTTTCAAATATAATTTCAATTTTTATAAAATATAACATTTTATGACACTGTATTTCTGACTTAAGCAACCTCTATATACAAAAATTGAAGTCGTTATCACAAATACACTGGGGAGTCATTATTTGTGTTTCAAGGGGAGTCCCTACAGAACGCCAAATCAGCTTTCCTAGTTCATCACAATCATTGTCCAACCGACCCATAGTTTTGGGGTGTTCATAAAGTGAGGCACACATGCGGAGCCAAGGGGAGCACTCACCACAGTTCTCCTCGTCCGCCCTGTTCCCACAGTCATCCTTGCCATCACAGTGAAAAGCTCGGGGTAAGCACTTGGTAAGATTCCCACAGGGAAAATATCCTTTTTGGCAGGGAGGGGTGATTGGGCTACCTTCACTCAGTGCAAAATCTACATGAAAGAGGGGGCAAAAACAAAGCGTTATCATGGCCATGCTCTCTCCATGTTGTCTCATTTAATTTTCATAAGAAACATAACAGTTGAGTTCCTCTAGTGTTATTCTCGGTGCACAATTTCTTTGAATAATATTCTTAATGACAACATTTTTTTTTTTTTTTTCAGTCGGAGTCTCGCTCTGTTGCCAGGCTGGAGTGCAATGGCCTGATCTGATCTTAACTCGCTGCAACCTCCACCTCCCAAATTCAAGCGGCTCTCCTGCCTCAGCCTCCTGAGGATTATAGGCAAGTACCACCACGACTGGCTAATTTTTGTATTTTTAGTAGAGTCATGGTTATACCATGTTGGCCAGGCCAGTCTCAAACTCCTGACCTCATGATCTGCCCACCTTGGGCCCCCAAAGTGCTGGGATTACAGGTGTGAGCCACCACGCCCGGCCAATTATAACATTTTAGACAGCCATGATTACACCCAACTCTAGCTATATCAGGCACAGAATCCAGGTTCGTTTTGAATTCACTTCCACAAGGTAATCATAAACAAAACCAGATATATTGTCCTAGTTTTGTATGAAATCAAGGAGTCATACACTCTTGGAAACGGAAAGGTATAACCATGAGCTAATACAGTCAAATGTGTAGATTTATTTACTTATTAATCATTTATAAGAAGAATTTGAGGTGGCATGATAAAAATATACCTGCAAAGGGAGAGTTTAAGAGAGAGCTAGAGAGAAATCCAGAAGCACATTAGAATGAGGGCAACTAGGATTGACCATTGAACACTCATGTCTGGTGTCTACTGGGTCTACTGTTTGCCAGATGCTTCACACAGTAGTTATCATCATTAATCTTTCAGCCAGACTATGGGATGGGTGATATTATCGTTCATATTTTGGAATTAGGGAAGTTGCATACTTTGCCTGCAGTGGTTCATCTAGGAGGTGACACAGAGTGGGGTTGAATCATCCCTCTAACCCCATAGGCATACCCTTTGCCATTGTACTACGAGGCGATCGATCAATTCAGGAACCTGCATTTCAAGGAGCATAAATCAGGTCTAGATAGAAATAATCTTCTGGTGCAGGGTACATAAGAGAAGACCAATGAGAGTTGAATAACTGCTGAGCTGAATAAGAAACTAAAGAAAGGAAATATAACTGACATTTTACAAAATTATTATATCTATGAATAGGATGACCAAAACAATTCTAGCAATTTAGATGTAAGAGATATTCTTTCCATTTTGAGAGAAAACTTTTCAGAAAATAAAGAGACATGTTCATAAGTTGGGTAATAAAATTACGAAAGTCATGGATGTTTCAAAAAGGAGTTCTGGCCAGGTGCAGTGGCTCGTGCCTGTAATCCCAGCACTTTGGGAGGCTGAGGTAGGAAAATCACTTGAGGCCAGGAGTTTGTGACCAGCCTGGCCAGCATGGTGAAACTCCGTCTTTACTAAAGGACAGAAATTAGTCAGGCATGGTGGTACATGCCTGTAGTCCTAGTTACTCAGGAGGCTGCGGCAGAAGAATCACTTGAACCTGAGGGGCAGTGGTTGCAGTGAGCCAGGATGGCACCATCGCACTCCAGCCTGGGTGACAGAGCTTGACTCAAAAAAAAAAAAAAAAAAAAAAAAATTTTGGAACTTCACAGAAATTGATTTAAGGAGAGTGTAGACACAGGAATGGCTATAGGTCATTGTGACTCATTGAAGGGATAAAGGGATGTGGGCATAGTGCTCCTAACCACGCCACTGAAGGCTGGCATCATGACCATGAATTTCCTTGTGCGGATGTGGGAGGTGATATTTTTAACATAGCAAAGGAATAAGGAGCAAACTTTGAGGAACAGCATCTACTCTGTGCTGGGGATTTCCTAGTTACTTGATTTCATGTTAATGGCAACTGTGTACAGTTAGCATGATCCCCAAATAGAGATGAGGAAATGACTGAGAACACGAAGGCACATCTACTTTGGTTCTTGGGAAAATGCCCTTGTGAGGCCTGAGCCCTCCGCGCCAATGCTGCCTTGCAGAGAGATGTCCTCCCCTGAGCCCCCACAGGAGGCTCTCCTAAAGGAGGTAGAACCTACTGCTGTCATTACCATGTAATGTCATTTGTTAAAGGGTAGGAGTGGAGTTTAGGCACTAAAGCTACGTCTAAATTACAAATGCACATGAACCTTTAGTGATGTCATTAGGGAGGATGAATAGATTATCTGAGCTTGAATCGTTTAGTTCTGATGACCCTGGAGATCCAGCAGGCACTGAAAAGCAGAGCCTCTGGCCTTCTCCGGGGCAGCCGTGTGTGTGGGTGCACACCCTCAGATGTTGCCACGGCCACAACATTGGGGTCTTTTCTGACTGAGGAGGAAGACTCAGAGCATGGCTTTGGGATGCTTTTCTGCTCATTGGTGTTTTGTTCTTACAAAAGCAAAAATTATTTTCTCTGCTATTGCTGCAGTGGTGGATGAAAGATTTACTATCGGCAACTAGGCGTAAGACCAGTCAAGTCTGTGACTATTTTAGGAAGGCTTCTCTGCTGCATGGCACTGGGTTTGGCTTGTTAAGCCTGTTCATGCAGGGAGAGGCATACTGAGTCATAGATTTAAAAATCCCTTAACTTCTTGCTTGTAAAAATTTCTGTAGGAGGCAGATTTATAAAAACGGGTAGTCCTCCTGTGTTTGGAACATGAACAACAGAGAGAGAGAGAGAGAGAGAGTCAATATATCTTTGTATCGTGGCTCAGAAAATTTTTAAGGCAGTAATTTACAGTTAGAAACATTTTATTTATTTATTTTTTGAGACGGAGTCTCACTCTGTCGCCCAGGCTGGAGGGCAGTGGGGCCATCTTGGCTCTCTGCAACCTCCGCCTCCTGGGTTCAAACAATTTTCCTGTTGCAGCCTCCAAAGTAGCTGGGATTACAGGCACACAGTACCACACCCGATATTTTTTTGTATTTTTTAAAAATAGAGATGGGGTTTCACCGTGTTGCCCAGGCTGGTCGCGAACTCCTGAGCTCAGACAGTCTGCCCACCTCAGCCTCCCAAAGTGCTGGGATTACAGGCGTGAGCCACTGCTCCCAGCCTAGAAAGGTATTTTATATCACAATCCAGCATATACCTGTGATTTATATCACAATCCACACCCACACTCCAGACACACACCTGCACCCCCACACTCACTCTCATACCCACACACACTAGCACATATCCACGCACACTCATGCCCACACCCACACCCACATCCACATAATGAAAACAACATTTCCTGAAATACCATTTTTTTAAAGCTATGTGGGATGACCTCTGATCATTGCTATTCTATTCAGTTGGGAAGGGATCACAAGCCTCCAAGTTGATTTTATGATCCCCTAATGGGATGTGACCCACTATTTAAACACATTCGTTAGTGATAATGCACTCCGGAGACACTCAGACCTGGATTCGTATCCTCTCTGCCACTCACTAGCTGTGCCACCTCGAGCAGGCTACTTAACCTCTTTAAATCTTTGTTTCCCCTCCCTGAGTCCATGTGTTCTCATTGTTCAACACCAGCCTATGAGTGAGAACATGCGGTGTTTGGTTTTCTGTTCTTGTGTCAGTTTGCTGGCAGTTGGGAGGTGGGGACTAGGGGAGGGACAGCCGGTGGTAGGAAGGGTGGGGAGACATAACATGGGGAGAAATGCTGGATATAGTATGCACCTATGCAACAACCCTGCATGACCTGCACGTGCACCCCAGAACCTAAAGTAAAATTAAAAAAAAAAACCTTTGTTTCCTCCAATTTAAAGTGGAATTAATGACAGCATCTCCTTTGTGGGTGTGTTTTGGGGAATAGACAAGCTGATGCTTATGAAGTGCGGACAGCGCCTGGTCCATGGTAACACTGGGTTAATGTCAGCACACAGGCAATTTCCACACCAGGTAAGACAATAGAATGTTAAGAAGGAAGCTCTGTAAAATGGAAGCTTCCTGTGCCATCACATTTCATGATTTTTCGTGTGATTTCTTTGGAAGAAATAAAAGGGACTAAAATAAAAGCTTCCCCTACTTCTTTATGTTACTCCGTCTTGAAAGCGGTATCACATGCATGATTTGTTGTATTTCAAATTTCTTTTGAAAGCTGAAGGAGAACTGTAAATGATAAATAACCAAGGAAAATGTCCATACAACCTCCTAACAATATTTTCTTAATGTTTAGAAGAAGCGATTAAGCATTCGGTTAGAGTATTTTGAAATGGAAAGGTAAGGCAGTGTGAGTAGGATCTTTTGAAGGTGGCACATGGTGTTTCCTTCCAGGGTTTATCATGAAAATAACTGAGGGTTTTTTTTTTTCTTTCTGCTTGAGACGGAGTCTTGCTCCGTCTCCCAGGCTGGAGTACAGTGGCGCAATCTCAGCTCACTGCAACCTCCGCCTCCCATGTTCAAGCAGTCCTCCTGTCTCATCCCCCGCAGTAGCTGGGACTACAGAAGCACACCACCACACTCAGCTAATTTTTGTATTTTTAGTAGAGATGGGGTTTCATCATATTGGTCATTTGATCCACCCGCTTTGGCCTCCCAAAGTGCTGGGATTGCAGGCATGAGCCACCTCACCCGGCTGACTGTGAGTTCTTTGAGGGCTGGACCTAACTAAATGCCCATCTCACATATGCAGACCATCTAGGAGGCAGGGACAAATAAGCAATCAACTGTCATAAATAAAAGGAATCAAGATGGGTTCCTTTTCCCTAGGAAAAACAAATTGAGTCGCATCTAGCAGGTGTGGTTAAAAAAGGGGTGGAAGAGACTGAACATGTATGAATAGAACCCGTCAACTACATTTCTCATAATTCCCTATTTTCCACCCCCGAGTGGCATCTTCCTGAAGACATTTCAAAGCACAAATTTTATGTAGAAGGAAAATAAATGAATACAGTCTATTCCCTACCCTCCTCTCTCTGCGGCCTGTATCTCTGTTGTCTAACTTAGTACTTACTTGGTACTCAATAATTTTTTAAATGAACATGTGAATTAATGAGTCATTTAGAAATAAAAAAAAAGAATAGAAGGAGAGCGCTTTTCGAAATTTAAGCTTCCCAAAGCGGCAGATTTTGGCTGTTATTCTGATGAGAAAATACTGTTTAGTCTTTCATGCACTTCATTTATCATTCTGCTCTGTCATTATACAAATTAAATAATAATTAAGAACCCCTGCTGTACTTGGTACATAGTGAAAAAAGAATTGCTGACTGTCTGTAGAATGTGTATTCTGTTGTGTATTCTTCCTGCCATCTTTGAAAGTAGAAAGAAACAGTTTTGATTGAAGGTTGGGGAGGCTGAAAATGGAGGATGTCTGCATCCCCCCAATGCTGATGGCTTCTTCAGCTGATGGTTTCCATGGGACCCCTGCCAAACACACAGCTGAGGGGAGCCTTGAACATATGAAAGAGAATTGCTCAGTCATCACTCTTCTTCTGTCTTCTGGTCAATATTCTGTATGTGTCTGTGCCAAGAGATTTTAAAATGAAGTTTGGATGGCTTTTTAAAGCTATCTGGACTGCTTCCCAAGGCTATTTTTTGCTGCCTATTGACACTTTCTCTGGGTTATTGGGAAACAGCAGGTGAGAATCATATTTCAGGTCCTCAGTTTCAGAATTGATGGAGATATACAAGTCCCCTTTGCTTTCTCAATTCTCTGCCAATGCTAGTCCTACATACAGCTGAAGAAAGCCTGTATCCTCTCAGCCATATGTTCTGGCTGTAACACCAGGGACGATGGCTCCAGGAGGAGCACAGAGGGTACATGCCAAGGAGGAGTGCATCACCCTTAATGGTGTTCAACCCAAGTCAGACCACACGGCCACCGAGGAAGGCAATGGAGCTGCAGAGGGGCTATGGAAATTACTGATGAAGTCTGTGCTATCTGCTTTAAAGAGCCTACTAACTGCAGCACCAGAGGAAACATTCATTTAGCATCCAGAAAGTGTTAACTTAGTGCCTACTATATGCTGCGTTTTGTTGTCAGTCAGCAAGGCAGACAGCATCCATTCCTACCTCAGGGGCTGGGATCTTGGAGGCGGGCAGCAGCACCATCCCTGGCAGCTCCACTGAGAAGCCAAGGAGAAGCAGCTCCATCAGCTGAGTGCACCTGCCCGGAGCACCCCCCACTTCTGTGAAGAGTGAATTTTACTAAAAGTCCCCCTTTGCGGGGTGGATGATTTGTTGTTTGTTTGAAGAAAGCTAGGGAAGTCTGTCTTCAAAGGCTTTTATGTTAAGGTAGGCAAAGAGAAATTGACCTTTTGGAGGTTGTCATTGTTTTTTAAACTTGGCAATCCTACCCTTTTATGCAACTGTTTGGTCCTCCCTGCCTGGATGGTGTTTCTTGGCCACATTCATCATTATATTCAGAATTTTGATCCAGTTTCATTCACACATATTCACCCCACCTCCTTTCCATTTCAGAGATTCCTGTCCTAACAGAATTTCTCCCAACCTCTATTTTCTGTCATTTTGTTCTGGGACAAAGCCACCACTTCATGCTGCTGAAATTCCCTCAGGACACTACTCACAGGTATTCTTTTTGGCGGGGAGCAGAAAATATTACTCCTCTCCCTTTTCAGATGACTCCCTGATGTTTGAAAGACAGATTTGGGGAAATGATGCCTAACATCATGGAACAGAGTGTAGGCTCAATACAAAAAAAAAAAAAAAAAAGAATTTCAAACTGCCAACATCATACTTAACAGGGATGGATGTCAGCCCCACATCCTCCTTGCCTGGGTGCCTTTATGTGGGTCACGAACAGAATACTGTGGCCCTTGTGGGTTATCAGGGATTTAAGAGAATAAGGAGGACTTCTCTTCCAAAAGTATTATTTCTGCTGACTGGTAAACTGCCAAAACTCCAACTTTAGAGATGCATTATTTTAGGTTAAAATCTTATCTTTTATGTAATGTAAAATTCATCTTGTTCTGCGTGAGTTGAGAGACTACCTTCTTCCTAAAGCCTGGCTGAGAGCAGTGAATGGAGAGAATGGGTAGTGTGGTGGGTGAAGGCGAGGAGACCATGGAAAGGATGGAAAGGGGGATTGTGAAGGAGACAGGTGAGAGGAAGCCCGATGGGAACTTGGTTTGGGAAATGTGGAGAGAAGGTGGTACCTTGGTTCCTTTGCCTCTCTCTGTCTTTTAATTCCTCTCAGAGGCATTAAATGCTATGACACATGGAACTTCCACGGCCATTCTTCCTCTTAGTGGGAATTGTCCCAGATTCTGTTCCTATCCACTTATGAATGTACCTGCATCCCAAGCTGCAGTGTGTGTTTGGGCAGGACCCGCCTCATGCAAGTGTGGGTACTGTCAACATAGGCTGCTCTTGCTGAGTGTATGGAAACTGCACAGGACTAGACCAAGGCCCTGGATGCTTCTTCTGTGTTGCACAAAGAATGGAAGTCTCTTTTCCTTCCCTTAGTAAAGCCTTCCATCTATGTTCTGTATTCCACTCGACCTCACTTTCTCAGGCTCTGCATTCATTGTTTCCTTTCTTTCCTATATTATATGCATATTTTTTGGCATGGATTTTCACTCTTGTTGCCCAGGCTGGAGTGCAATGGCGTGATCTCGGCTCACTGCAACCTCCACCTCCTGGGTTCAAGTGATTCTCCTGCCTCAGCCTCCCAAGTAGCTGGAATTACATGTGTGTGCCACCGCGCCTGGCTCATGTTTTCTTGTATTTTTAGTAGGGATGATATTTTACCATGTCAGTTAGGCTGGTTTTGAACTCCTGACCTCAAGTGATCCACCCACCTCGGCCTCCCAAAGTGCTGGGATTATAGGCGTGAGCCACTGCTCCAGGCTATTTTCAATATCTTTGTCTCTCCATTGTACAGCTCCCATCTTCAAAACAAATAAACCAGTCAACCAACCCAAATCCTGTTATATTTGCCTGCCTGTAAATCTGATATACTCACCTCCCCTTCACGATTAAATTTCTCAGAAGAACCATACAAGTAAGTCAGTGTCTCTACTTCCTTATCACACTTTTGTTCTTAAATCCACAGCTTCCATCTTGACCTTGCTGCTCCACTGACATTCTTATCACCAGAATCTCTATTGTCCTTTTTGACACTAAATCCAATGGCTCTTTTATAGTCCTTGTCTTGCTTGGTGTCCTGCATTTGACACGTCCAACCTTGGTCACCAGGTTAAGCTTTTTTCCCTCCATATTTTCTAAAGATTCCTTTTCTTCCTCTTTATCTCCTTAATTCATTGGCTCTGTTTACTTTGTCAGTACACCGAGGTTTCTAGACTTTTGCATTTCTTAGACCAAATAAATTCAATTAAAGAATTTAGAGAAACTTGCCAAAAGTTACTGATGTTTTAGTTTGTAAAATAAGGATGGTTTAAAAACCCTGAGTTACCACATATTTTAACATTGATTTATTAGAAAAGTAGTATTTTATTGTTAAAAATTAGAACGTATTTACAGAAGAAAAGACAATCTTTTCAAAGGAATACGTTTGGCTTTATGAAAAATGTATTCCTTTGAAAAGACTGTCTTTCATCTAATTCATGCTGATGAGATGGTGAAACTTTCATTACTGACAGCAATAGTCAGGAACAGCGTTTGGAACTACGTGTGAGAAAACGGAATCTGGAAATGCAACCAGAATTCTTTAGGGAGGTTAGCCCTCTGTTCTGTAACCCACAAATATTTTCTCGCAGTTTGTCACTTGTCTTTTACTCTGCTTATGAGAGGCTCCAGAGGTGGAACTACCAGATCCTGACGTTAAAATAACTATGAAAGGCTGGGCGCAGTGGCTTATGCCTGTAATCCTAGCACTTTGGCAGGCCGAGGTGGATGGATAACTAGGTCAAGACATCGAGACCATCCTGGCCACCAGGATGAAACCCTGTCTCTACTAAAAATACAAAAATTAGCTGGGCATGGTGGCACACACCTATAGTCCCAGCTACTTGGGAGCCTGAGGCAGGAGAATTACTTAAGCCCAGGAGGCAGAAGTTGCAGTGAGCCGAGATAGTGCCAGGGCACTCCAGCCTGGCAACAGAGCGAGACTGTCTCAAGAAACAAAACAAAGCAAACAAACAAACTACACAAACTAAAAATAGAAGGTAACTTACTTGATTTAATTAAGCGTAGTTATCTATAAGACCCCACAGCATGTGAGTGAGTTTTTGAAGGCTTTCCCTTTGAGACTGGGAAGAGGACAATGATGTCCACTATTACTATATCTATTTGTTATTGTATTGGAGGGCTTAGCCAGTGGAGTTAAGCAAGGAAAGTAAATTAATGGTATATATATTGGAAGAGAAGACGTAACACAGTGATTTAATATATAATTTGGTGTGACTATTAAAAGACATAAAACAGTGATTTAATAAATAATATGGTATGAATATTAAAATCCAAAATAATAAATTATTAGTATTGGTGAGTTTTGCAAAGTTTCTGTAAAGTCGATTATATTTTTAAATATTAGCAACAATTAGACAATGAAATGTTTTTTAAAAACACACCTTTTACTATAGCATGAACAGGGTCATGTATTTAGGAATAAATGTAACAAAAATGGGCAAGCCATTTACGTAAAGTATATACTATTAGAGAAAGACATTAAAACCTAAATAAGTGGAAGACAATATTTTAAAGATGTTCATTCTTTCCCCAAATCAATCTATAGAATCAAAGCAATCTGAACAAAAATCCTGAGAGCATGTGTGTAGGAATGGATAAGTTGATTCTCAAAGGCAGCATGTGGAAATGCAAAAGAACAGGAAGAGCCAAGCCAACACTGAAGAAGGAGAACAAGGAGAGAGGACTCATTATCAGTATGGCAAGACTTATTATAGTGGTACAATAGTTCAGACAGCGTCATGTCAGTACAAAGATTGAAAAATAGACCAATGGAACAGAATAGAAAGTTTGGAAAAAGCCAGACACACATGTAATCACTTGTACCACAGAGCAGTGAGGATGGTCAATTCCAGGTAGAATAGATTGAAATATGAAATGTGAAACAATATAATTTCTAGTAGATAACATAAGAGAAAATTTTTTATGATTGTGAGGTAGATGTATTAAGGAGAATACAAAGAAGAAAACTCAAACAAAAACACAAATCATAAAGGAAAAGATAACTAAATTAGATGATATAAAAATTAAGAATGTATTTTTAAAAAGTCATCATTAAGAGAGGTAAAAACAAGCTGAAGAGTAGAAGATATTTGCAAAGTGTCTGTAATTAGCAAACGTATAGACGTCCTACTAATCAATAAAGAAAAAATGAACAGTAAATAGAAAAATGGGCAAGAGACTTGTATAGGTACTGAACAAAAGGATATTTGAATGACAAAAAACATCTGAAAGGGTATTAAATCTAATTCATAATCAGGGAAATGCAAATTAAAACCACAATAAATATCACTAAGATTACTAGCATGGGTATAATTTTTTTTTAAAAAGCCCAGCAATACACTATTTGGTGAGGATGTAAAATCATGCAAATTCTCATACACTGGTGGGAGTGTTAATTGGAACAGCTGCTTTGGAAAACAGTTTGTCATTATCTAAGTTTGAAGTTGTGTAAACCCTATGAGTCAGTAGATTTACTTCTAGGTAAATGCCCATAGAAATTCATGCACATGTGCACCAAGAGATTCATGTAAGAATATTCACAGAAGCATTATTCATAATAGCCCCAAGCTAGAAACAATCCAAGGATCTTTGAAAAATAAAATGGATGAAAACTTGTGGAATATTCCTCAATGACATGCTATATAATCTTGAAAATGAACAAATCCAAAGTGATTTCAGATCAAGCAGGGCCAGTTGACAGTTCTCCTTCAGTTTTACAATTATCTTGTATTCAGTTAGGAAAACATTCCTGGCAGCCCTGACTTTTAAGATAATTAAGATGCTAAGATTGTAGCATGTGGTATTCTGTGTATCTAAACTGAAATTACATTTTAGATACATTTCCTATTTCTTTGATATTCATCCCAGAAATTATTTTTGTAAAAACTTTACTGAGACCTTCCCAAACCACTCCTCAGTACAATCTTACCTTTTCTTCTACGCAAACCATCTTGCACATACCTCTATGTAATATTTATAGCATGTCATTATTATTGTATTAGGCTGGTGCAAAAATAAATTACAGTTTTTGCCATTAAAAGTAAGGGAATTTATTTTATTAATTTTGATTCTCTCAATGGCTAGAAAAGTTTTCAGTTCTTAGTATATAGCAGCTGCCTCAAAAATTGTTGTCTAAACTTAACATTTTCAGGAATAGCAATGCCGTTTCTGTAAGTGAGCCACATAGACCTAAAGCTACATATGTGGGAGTGGAGAGCACATGAGCACTTCAGTGATAATCCACGTCAGAAGCTCAGGCCAAACTTGGGCGTACATCTGCTGCCTATGACATCAATGTAGGTTGAGTGCATATAATAGCTTTATGCTCCTTTTCTTTTTTTCATTTATCTTACACCAATGGTTCAGTTTTTTAAGTGAAAAACTTGCTTGGCACTGTCTTCTGGTTTTTTTTTTTTAGCCATCTTCTATGGAAGAGGAGCGGTGACAAAGGGCCTCTCCTAATTTTTCAGCTGTAATCTATATAGGCTGGGGCAAGGCAGCCCATAAAATTTTGAGAACCGGGTCATAGCACAGGTAATTTTATCATCCTTTATTCTTTTCAAGACTTGCAATTCACAGGTAAAGTGAACAAAAATAACAGCATTTGCCTAAGCCTGTGCTTTTAGGGAGGGCAACTTATTTTTCAAGTAGTTAATTTTAACTTTAGTTATTACAGTAAGAATGGTGTTTTAAAGTGGGAAACAGGAAACAGCCAAAAAGGAAATGGCTTCAAATAAGGGAACAGCGTTTTTCCGTAACACTCAGTGTAGATTATTATCCTTTCCTATGAATAAGAAAGTTTACATGGAGACTATCATCTCACCCGCAGACTGAATTTGAGGCTTTTACAGGCATATTTTATAGTGACTCTCAAGGCAGAATGAAAGAGAATCCGTATCTGCCACATTTCTTATACACCATGGGTTTAATGGAAGGAAATTAGGAGTAGAAATGTCTACAGCAATAGATATACTATTTTTAGACTATGGGGTTGAAACAGAATGTCCCAGACAAGGTGTGAATCAGAGGAAAAGAGAGAGGCCTATCTAATTAATGTCTGCTGGCTGAGCTATAATCGAGTAAAAATTGGATAATGAAAGCCAAGTGACGAATAAGAAGTAGAATCTGGCTCCAAATCAGAAGAGATTCTTCCTTAGCCATTTGTGTTATGGGTTTATTAATTTCTCTTAAAGGCAGGAGTGGTAATTAACATCAAGACTGCTCTATAGGTAAACTAGCATATTAATTACAGTTTTTGAATTATACTATTTGTTAAGAAACTTTATATTGATAATTAGACAATGTAGATTCAGCCATTCCCTTACCAGATACTTAATTTGTTTTTATTGTCCTCACATTTAAAACACCATTTCAAGTAGAAGTAATGTGTTAAATAATCCAAGTGAATCCAATGAGCAATCCTAGTACATACAAAGAATATAACAAAAATTAGCATCTCAAAGAAAAGAAAGCCCATGTATATTTTGAGCAGTTTTTCCAGGGGTATGATCTATGGAATAGGTTTATCAGAACCACCTGGCTGCTACCTAAATGTCCAGACCCCACGGCCCACCATAGACCTATTGAATCCTCAGGGGCGGAAGTTCTGGAATCTTTGACATCATGACAAGCGGTTCTTGGAAACTAGATAATTATGTAAGTATTGTGGATGAAGCAGAGAGATTATTTGGTATGCCGAAAGCCAAACACTAGTCCATGTCAAGGCTATGACTTGAACATGGGTTTGCTGACCCCAAATCCAGCATCCTTGTTGCTCTCCTAATCTGTTAATGTTTGTGTAGCACTTTACTTCATGATTCCAAATCTCTGTTGTATATGCTCACCCACGTCTACTCTTTGAAAATGCTCAATCTGAAAGACAAAAGCTACCTTCTTTGCTAAACTTCTGGATCAAGGTCATCCATTGTGAGAAAACTCTGAATATGTTTTCACACCATACTCTTCCATAGACACAGAAAAAATTGATATTATATTTTTTTTATTAAAACATTTAGGTTATAGGAGAGAAAGCTCTCCATAGAACATGAATTCAGAAAAAGCCACTTGTTCTGCAGGGAGGTGGGACTGGAGAAGCAATCAGAGCTGAGCCCAATGCCAGTTTGAGAAAGGGGCTTAGTGCAGCCCAACTGGCAGAGGCTGGGATCTCCTGAAGCCAAGGACTGGGACTGAACCCCTGACAATGCATAGGGCATGGTATAACTGACCACCAAGAATGTGATTTAAATAATGCTTCTTGCCCATGGCCAACAGGGAAAGGAGTGGTAATACCTCTGTAAATGGGCATGAGATTTGGAACTGGATCACCCACAGGCACAAACCCTGCGATGTGACAGTTTAGATCTGAACATTCCCTGGGTTATATGGAAGTACTTTTTGAGACTACTTTGGGGAGCTGTGTGCAGGAGAAACATTCTTCCAACTTTACAAAAATGTCCAGGGCTCCAAAAAATGGAGAATTCATCCCTGGGAAATTAGGAGATGATAGAACTTTTTTTTTTTTTTTTTTGAGGCAGAGTCTTGCTCTGCTGTCCAGGCTGGAGTACAGTGGCGTGATCTCAGCTCACTGCAACCTCCTCCTCCCAGATTCAAGTGATTCTCCTGCCTCAGCCTCCCGAATAGCTGGGATTATAGGCGCCTGCCACCACATTAGGCTAATTTTTGTGTTTTTAGTAGAGATGGGGTTTCATTGTGTTGACCAGGCTGGTCTCGAATTCCTGACCTCAAGTGATTCACCTGCTTTGGCCTCCCGAAGTGCTGGGATTATAGGCTTTTTTTTTTTTTTTTTNTTTGAGATGGAGTCTCACTCTCTTGCCCAGCTGGAGTGCATCCGGGGGGGAGTGCAGTGGCACAATCTTGACTCACTGCAATCTCCACCTTGTGGGTTCAAGCAATTCTCCTACCTCAGCCTCCCAAGTAGCTGGGACTATGGGCATGCACCACCATGCTTGGCTAATTTTTTGTATTTTTAGTAGGGACAGGGTTTCACCATGTTGGCTAGGCTGGTCTCGAATTCCTGACCTCAGGTGGTCTGCCCACTTCAACCTCCCAAAGTGCTGGGATTACAGGTGTGAGCCACTGCGCCCAGCCGATAGAGCTTTAAAGACTAGTTTAAACGCTGCATGATTAAATTTCTCAGAGAAGTAATGGAAGGAAGATATCATAAAATAAGAATGAAAGTTTATGAAACCCAAACAGACAGCTTTAAACACAGCGGGAGTGATTGGAATAAATCATATAGTAACTGAAAAAAAAACCTAGTGATTGAATAGAAAATAAACTAGAATCAGAGAAAAGGAGAATTAGTTAAAATTATCTTTCCTTTATCAGATACATTCTATTAACACTGAATTTCCTTGGGCAAATTAAAAACCCATTATACCACTCAAGAATAATATGGCATAGAACAGTTGGTGATCTGAAGAGGAGGATGGCTAATAGAGATCTGTACCATCACAGAAGAAACCCTTTGGAGAGATATGATGCAGAATTTATAATATTTTTTTAATTTTAGAAAGTTAATACACATGCTATAAGCTATGTAACATTTCCTACAGGCCTGGGGCAAAATTCCGTAACCAAACACATGAACATTTTTCTATAGCACAATGTATGAAATTTTACAATAGGTGCATAAAGAGTTTTAAATAGCTCCTGGCCAATTCTGACCAGATTTTGTAGGCAAAGGTGATCAGCTCAGTTTTCTGAGCTTTCTGCATTTCAGAATTGTAGACAAATTATGGCACCTAGATAAAGACAGCATGCCAGTATTGAAGTAATACAGAAATGCAATACTCATTTGGTGCTGTTTGGGCAGGTACTCTAGAAAGCAACAGACATGGTGACCACTGGCCAGGTCAGGAGACTGTGGTGATAGAGACAAATAATAGAAAGAAGGCAAGGGCCAAAAAAGGGAGACAAAGAAGATCCAGGAAGCCCCTGGGGAGGGAGCTCGGCAAAGACAGGAGGCAATCAGAGACAGGAATACTTGAGGAAGGGGGCAAATCGAGGGATAGATGTCCTCCAAAGTGGAAATGAAAAGGCAGATGTGACCAGTCAGGATGGAGCAGGTGTGAGTTACGGAGAATGGGATGTAGCCAGGACAAAGGCTTAGCTGGAGCTGATGGGAACTCAGAGCAAGAGAGTGGAAGAGCAGATTCAAGGAGAGCAGAGGGGAGATTTCAGAGATGAGAACACCAGGAAGACAAGGATGGGGTTAGGAGAGTGAGACAGAAATGGAGGGAAAACAGGCTGGGAGAGCAGCTGAGACAGATGCCTGCAAAGGCGAGGAGGAGAGGAGGATAAAGAACGGTGGGAAGAGAAAGCACAAAGAGAGAGACAGCAGGGAGGGTATGGGCAAGAAGAAGGGAGAGGCTTGAACAGGAACAAAGGGGCCAGAGTCAGAACAGTGGGAAGGGGCAGGATAGGAAAGGAGAACTTTATCAATCACATTGAACATATTGTAAAGGCTTTTTACTTTGTAATAAAGTTAAATTTTTCAATCACAATTCTTTTTTTTTAAATTTTGAGACGGAGTCTCGTTCTGTCTGTCGCCTAGGCTGGAGTACAGTGGCACAGTCTCGGCTCACTGCAACCTCTGCCTCCCAGGTTCAAGCGATCTTCCTGCCTCACCCTCCCAGGTAGCTAGGACCATAGGTGTGCACCACCCTACCTGTCTAATTTTTTTGTATTAGTAGAGATGGGATTTCACCATGGTTCCCAGGCTGATCTCGAACTTTTGACCTCAAGTGATTCACTCGCCTCCCAAAGTGCTGGGATTACAGGTGTGCAACACAGCATGGCCTCAATCTCAATTCTTTTTGTATCCTAAAACACTCAAAAATCGGTTTATCACATGACTGTTGAATTAGCTGTTTTATTTTGGCTTTGGGGCACTTTTCTGATAACAACATTGACTTTCAATGTGAACTTAATTTTTAAAAATACATACAAAACACCTGGAAGTACAGGTGAGCAAAGCCTATGAGAGGCTTGTTTTTTGTTTTTAGATAATTAGACCTCTAATTCCACTACTACTTCACATGTGAAACAAACACACTCATTTTACATAATGAATGTAAAGTCATATATTTACCAAATAACTAAACCAAGCTGTTCTGGGCTCTTAAATAGATAAGTATTCCTAAAAATTCAGTGCAGTTTTTGTAGCATAACTATTTACACAGAATCATTCTTTGTTAATTGAATTTTATTTGGGTTACTATAATCCAGAATAAAAATGTGCCATTTTTTTTTTTTAACATCAACCTATTAGAAAGCAGCATCCCAATTTTGCCTTTAAAATTGACATGGCGGGCAATTTTGTCACTTCAAGTGAGAGGCCTTAAAACTCTTTGATTACATCTGGTCGTATTTATTCACAGTAAGATGAACACACGAGTAAGCATCTGTTGTGAGATGTATTTAGCTGGTGTCTTCAGAGATAACACATCTCTAAAGGTTTTAACTCCCATGTTCCCGATCTTTTTCCTCCTCCCTCACAGTGGGTTCCGTTCAGCCAGCAAGCAGGTCAGTCTTCGGGATGACTGGCTTGAAATGTAATTGATTTTCACAACTATCCACAGCATGAATGTAAAGGTGTGAAATTAAAATTCAGATGAAAAAGCTTGCCTCAAGTCAGAGTGACATCCCTATTTAAAGGCCCATCCCAGGCGTGTCTTGAGCCTGGCCATTAGGGGGCAGTCAAACACTGCTTCCTTCAAAACACTGCTCAGGTCGAGTTTTGGATAACTGCGTATTTTGGAGGTTAAGTAAATTACTTGAGTAAGTAGCAATTGGTAGTTACCAAGTAGCAGCTTCAATACTTCATGCTTTTAATTTCCTACATAAGCCCCTGTTTTTGATTTGTAATAATGTCCCTAATTTGTCCATTAAGAAATGTTTTTTTAAAAAGTGGTTTGAAGCTGGTTAACAAAGAGACACAGTGAATTAATTAATGATAAAATACACGTAATAGTAATAAGATATGTTATGTGTAGTTATCTATTACTGCCTGTAGCTTAAGGCAGCCAATATCACTCATTCTTTAGGCACTCCAGAGTGATAATGGTCAGAGGAGAAAAGACAACCATATAATTTCTAATTTTCTATTGTGTTTAGATCTGGCCTAAGAGTCTATCACAAATATTATATAAATTAAAAAGACAACCTTTACTCTTAGTCAATTCTAAATGAGCTTTCTTTGGTTACTATGAAAAGCCTTACCATTTTAATTGTCCACAATTTTATCGTAAAAAGAAATAAGTTTTACTAATTATATAGCAAATCCTATTATTTTTGTAAGTAGGAGTAAGATGTCAAAGCATTGATTAATGTGTCTTGCTTTGAAAATAAATCATTTTAAACATAAAGGTTTAAATTAGCAGTCAAAAGTAATATAAAATTAGAAAATAAAACTTTCCAGAGAATTATAATTAATCCGTAAATATGTATTAAGTTGGTACTAGGAGTTTGAAATATGGCATTTACTTAGAAATAAAATCAAACAAAAATTATCTAATTGAATTTTTGTTTTCGTTTAAAGGATGCCTTTACACATGGTAAATCACAAATGTTATTTTGGTAATAGATGTTTTTCATCTCATAAAAGGTTTAAGCAAAATCAGTTAAATGCATTATCATGAGTAAAGGCAAAAGTATAGTAAAACTGGTTAACTATGGTTACAGTCCTACATATTAAATAATTTTTTAAGGGTACACATGATCTCTATGACATGTCTTAAATCCAAGAAACTACTTTGTAGCTGTATATTCTTAAAATCATATAAAATTGAATATTCAAATGTGGATAGAACATGAATTTCTAAAGTAGGACCTTAAATCAAAGAAATACACCGCCTGCTACAACTGTATTGCATGCATGATGAGTTCCTATACTGTTTCCCCATCGTCGACACTTAGCTTTTCATGTAAGAGATATTAAAATATAAACTAAAAGTCATGCTAGGTGTATGGAGATATATATTTTTAAATACCTGAAGGAAAGTTTTAGTATTATTTTAAATTCAAAATAAAATTGAGATATTTTAAGTCTTTTAAAAATCTTTTGTTTGTTAGAAGTTTTAAAATAATACTTGATAAGTATTGCCTTTTATTTCAAGATTTAAAATATTCACTTGGAATCCACTTAATAAAATCGAATATTTAAAAATCCTAAAACAAATTTCTCAGAAAATAAAAATAATTTCAAATTTTAACCTTTATTCTCAGAGGCTTATCAAAATTCTTTAAGAAAAAATACAAATTAAAATAGAAACATTTTTGAATAATAATAAGCCCCAGCAAACCTTGGGTATAATTAATAGGTTGTTTATGAAGGAATAGGCTGACAACAAGTCTTTTTCTTTAAAACCAAGTAAAGATTTAGGTTTTATTTTTTGGTCAGCTTTACAATGAAAATATTACTGACTTAAAAATTAAGAGTTTGACTGAAATAAAAATGTCCACAAATTAAAAACAAAAGAAAATTATCTAACTAAATGCACTTTTATGGATTTTTAATAACTTTATTTTAGACAGGTTTACTTTTAGAGACGGATACTGGTTTTTAGATCTGCCTGTAGCTTTGGAGTTTCCAGTTTAATTACGTTAATACAAGATAGTTACTAACAATTACATGAATTTTATGGACAGGTTGAAATTCCACAAAACACAATTTTAGTTTATTAATAGTTTATTAATTTGTCATACTTTTTAAAACCAATCCTAAAAATGTTTTCTACATTTTAATTGATAGTCAACATCATTTTTTGAAATATTTTATTTACAGCTTTACTAACATACAAAGCCATGTTTCTATGAAAAATTTGTTGCATCTAAAAATTACTAGGCTATATGGGACTACAAGCAATTAATGATAATGACAAATACAAGGCAAATTTGATGTCTGTTTTTTTAAACACCCCAATAAATGTATTACAACTGCCATAGAACTAAATAGAAATGTAATTTTTGGGAATTGCACTTACAGCGAGAAAGTAGCAGCCTTACCTTTGACATTGATGAGAACGATGAAATGAAGTAGAAGGAACATTGCAATCAATCTGAGGCTGAAGAGATGTTTAAAACCAGAAAAAGAATAATAAGCTTACAGCAATTGAGTTATTAGACGTATCCTCCTCATACCTCAGAAGGAGTTCTGATAGAGTAACTTGGGTGCCTCCCATGGTCTGAGCATGCTCACAGCTAGAACTTCACTGGCATGAGGGGAGACAGATTCTTGTCACTATGCAGGCTGTCTTTCTTGTTCTTTCTTTTTTATTTCATTTTAGTTTAAATCTACAGTTGTGTTCTTCATCACTCATTCATTATGATGTGTAAAAGGAGGTATAATAGGACTGTGGTATTATTAGATAAAAAACATTTTTTAATCACTTAAAATATTTTTTCCTCCAAAGCATGTACAACAATTTGCTCTTGTTTAAATCCAAACATATATCGAAGTTCTTAAATATGAAGGAGATAGGCTTACACTGAATAGGCTATGAAACTCCTTACAAGTATATTTTCATGCAATAAACAAATGTCAAAAAGCTACTTATTGACAGATGCACAAAGAACCCCCCACTTCTATCCAGATGTACTTAAATGTTTTCAAATGACATACAAAAAGATAATAATTTAAATATATGGCCTTGTGTTAAATAATTACAGTAAAACATTCAAACAGTATTTTCACTTCATATACTTCCCCCCCCATAATCATATTCCTTTTCCTTGAAGTGGATAATTTTATTCTTGCTTCCAGCTCTGTATTGCACACCTATTAGAAAACACTAATTTTAATCTAGTTCTTACATCCTGAAAGCAGCTTTCTCAACAGCATGGTTAGTGCAAGTTAAAGTATAGAAAGGGACTTTTGGTTATAGGATTCTGTTGATCCTAGTGTAATCATTAAGACTTCTCCAAAAAGATGTTGTAGAATTTCCGTGTCTGAGTTTATATTTTACCAACAGGGAAATAACTATGTAGAATATAGTTTGTAGTTCTGATTTGGAGAGAAGATTTTGTGACCGCATGATGTAGATTCTCTTACATGTTGTTAACTGTGTCCTAACGACACTGAAAAACTGTCTTGTAGTGGCTGTTGTCATCACAAATCATAAAAGATGGGGTTTTCCTTGTCCTTTCTTTCATTCTAGCCTTTGATAGAACAAGGATTCAGACAGAATTTAAAATAAAAAATACTTTACTTATCACATAACTTATTTAGTTCTTTTCTCTTGTTATGAAGTGAGTTAAATTCTGTAAGACACTTCCCAGATACATTTAGAGGTGGTCTCATCTGATCTTTCAAATCAAAAGAAAAAGCAGCAGAGAGAATGAAGAAGAAAATAAATACTTCAAGATCTTTTCTTACATTCAAGCATCTTTTTTTCCCCTCAGTAACCTCTAGGTCTTTTTAGGTAAAAATTGCCTTATTTCACTTAAAGGTGTGATTAGTTTTTCTCATGTTTTATGTTTTGCTGCCAAGATGATGGATGCTAGTTTCTGGTACTGAAATTTTGAGCATGAGTTTTTAAGTGCAATTAAATACCATGAATTGTCCATCATAAGTCTATTTGAAGTTTAAGTATATTTTCTATGAAAATGTAATTTTTGGAGAAATAAGAAATGTCAAAGTGTCAAAGAACTTAGCTTAGATTTCTTTATTATATTGAGCCCTAGCAATAGATTTATGTTGCCAAAAAGTTGAATTGTTGTTCCTTTCTGTTAGGCTTCTCAATGTTAATCTTTGAAATATTAACATGAACATTCAGAAATCAATAATTATAAATAATGGGAACATCTTGGCTCATTGGTTTTAAAAGGTAGAACATGCAAGCTTTAAAATACCATTTCATTTAATATGTTTTAACTTTGACTTATCTGGTGTGAATATCCAGCCTTTTGCCCTGAAAGTGAAATGGTTGAAACGTACACAGGGATATAATGTATGTGTTTAAATAACAGTGAATGAATTTACTCTATTCTTAGAACCACAGTTGGTAAGGAGGCTCCAGAGAGTGCTTCCTGCAGAGCTGAGATGAAAGACTTGTGCAAACTGAATTCTTACTGGATATTAACTTCGAATCTGCACAGTATATTTCATTGATCCTTGCCTGAATCAGCTCATCCCTTTATTCCAGTCTCCTGTTGGTAGCACCCATACTTTCAGCAATAATACTATAAAAGCTCATTTGAATATATTATTTACTGTATAGCAAAATTCACTATAATTCTCCCTAATTTAAGGGAATTTATTTACTGTAAGTACTAACTACCTAGTTCTATGTGGTGGGGGGAGGGAGCAGGCATTTCTTATCTTCTGCTGTAATTTTTATGTACATCTTGGAAACCATTGTTAAATATACAGTTCTTAAATCAAGAACATAATTTGTTTAAAAATGGTCAGAAACTCTAATTTTAACACATTTTCATAATTGTGTGATAGTTTTTCATATAGGTTATCATTCATTATCTTTCTAGATTAATGTTTTCAATTAAGATATTTAATAAACATTTAATCTACTTAATGAGAGTATAGCCTTGTAAATACTTCTCACTTCTAAGGCCTTTTCATTTTATATAGCCTCTTATTCACAAAACCTCATCCGTTAGCAGTTAGTATCACTTTCTGTTTTGTGGGAAAAAGACAGTGATATTCAAGGAGGAAATTATATGAATAGATAAGATCTGTCCTCAAAAAGATAAATTATAGAATAATAAATATCAGAATCCCAAGCTCATGATAGCAGGCCAATGCTGGCAACATTCACTTGAATAGTCTCCTTACCATAAATCAAGTTATAGTAAAATCTTAGTAATTCAGCCATACTAGCTAAGTGTTTGTGATTATAACTATATATTAGCCTTTATACATGAGTTTATAGCATTGTCATTATTCAGTAAGATTTTTTTGCACCCTGTGGGCAGAGCAAACTTAACACTCACATGATCTCATCAGCGTAGTCAACATAGTATGTCCAACAGTTGAGCAAACCAATTCTGGCATAGGGTCCATTTTGATCAAGAAAGTCTAAATTAAGCTTTTTATTATTATTATTATTATTATTTTTGAATCAGAGTCTTGTGCAGCGGTACAGTCATTGCTTACTGCAGCCTCAACCTCCCAGGCCCAAACAATCCTTCTACCTCAGCCTCCTGAGTAGCTGAGATCACAGGTGTATGTGACCACAACCGCTAATTTTTTATTTTTATTTTTTGTATATATGGGGTCTCCCTATGTTGCCCAGTCTGGTCTTGAACTCCTGGGCTCAAACAATCCTCCCACTTCAGCCTCCCAAAGTGTTGGGATTACAAGCATAAGCCATCAGGCCTGGCCTTAAGTGTTCTTTGATATTCTAAGTTTAAAATAATTTAAGTCATGCTCCATTTGTCTGGGAATTTCAACTCTTGGCAAGCTCAACTGTAAGGAGCACAGCCATAAACCCAGAGTAAAAAATATCCCTGAGACATCCACTATTGGCAGTAGGGTAGATTAGATACACTGGAAAGATTTCATCCTTGAAAATGCTGTAATAGCTCCTACATAAAACAATTCTGTTGCATTTCTGGAGTCTTCAAAATAAGGGAATCAAGTCTAAAGGGAAAATGCAGGACAAAAATAAAAACTAAATGCTGAAATGGCAATGGAGCCCAGTAAACAAATGTAAAAGGCAAGACTGGCTTGCAAAAAAAATGCAAATATCAGCACTACAACTTTTAGGCTTTGAGTCAGTGGCCAAATTGGAGAGCTAAGCCAGAGCCTCCTTGAAGGATCAGGCTGAAGACTATAACAGGTGGTGTCCTGTAGCACCATTGCAAAAGAAATGCAAACTCCATAAGAATAACCTTAATTTAAACCCCTCAAGTTTACCGAGGTTAAAATCAACTAAATATTAGCTCATTATCAAAGATCAACCAAGGACACATGGGCAAAAGTTGACAGAAACAAAGAAATAAATTTTGAACCCCATGTACTTCAAATATTAAAACGATCAATTTTGGAATATAAAATATTTAAAGACTGCAATCACAAGAATAAGTAAGAAATAAGAAACCATCAAAAAGTAACAGAGAATTTTCAGAAATGAAAAAATATGTTTCTAAAAATTTAAAATTCAGTGGGTAGGGTAAAGAGCTGTCAATTTACATAATTGAGAAAATAAGTTATAAGTGGAAATAAGGGAATGAAGAAATTTCCCAGAAGGCAGCATAGATAAACAGGGAATCAAAAAAAAATTGAAAGAAGAGATTGGAAGGAAAGCAGGAAAATTTTCAACATACAGCTAATTATAGTCCCTATAGGAGAAAATAGAATGAAGAGGAGATAATATCTGAGGAGATAATTATTGAGAATTTTCTAGAACTGATAAAATACAAGAATTATAGATACAGCAAGAACAACTTTTACTAGGCAAGACAAATAAAATAAATCCATATTTAGACATTCAGTTCTGAAATTGTATAATATAAAAGAAACCAGAGAGAAAAGACAGGTGACCTACAAAGGGAAAATTAGAATGTTAGCAGACTTGCCAATGACAGCAATGGAAGCCAGAAGAAGTATAGTAATGCTCACAGTTCTGAGAAAAAATAACTGACAACTAAAGACTGTGTATCCCACAAAACTTTTAATGGGAGATCTTTTAATGGGAGCATAAAATAAAGTCATGCACAAGATATATGAATACTAAGAAGTTAAGTAAGAATCAAAATGAAAAATGCAGACCAAAAGTTTGATAGTATTTCAGGGAAGGGAGCAATCTGAGTTGTGAAGGTCATTAGGTAAAACCTCAACTTTGTCCATCTTGATTGACAGACTGAGAGATTAGGAAACTGGGTCAACTATTCTCCTGGTGTTACCAAGGTACACACACCAACGCAAGTCTGAAGGGTAGAAGGAAGTAACTGTGTGAAACTGAGAGTATCCTCGGATGCCTGTAATCCCAGCTATGCGGGAGGCTGAGGCAGGAGAATCACTTGAACCCAGGAGGCAGAGGTTGCAGTGAGCCAAGATTGAGCCATTGCATTTCCGCCTGGGCAATCAGAGTGAAATTCCTTATCCAAAAAAAAAAAAAAAAAGAGAGAGAGAGAGAGAGAAACTGAGAGCATCCCGCCCATACATATGAGGTGGGGCCAGACCAAAAACCAGGTAGATACTCAAAAAATGTATTAGAGATATTATAGTATATTCGATTATTGTTCCCAATTATTCCCCTCTCTGTGATAAGAATATGCCCCCCCACCAACCCCACATTTTGCCATGTGCCTTGGCAGGGCCTCTCGGTAGGTAGTGTATATTTCTCTTCTCCATTGACTTTTGCCTTGGCCATAAGACTTGTTTTCACCAAATGAATGTTACTAGATGTGACATATGCCACCTTCCAGCAGATATAAAACATCATGTGTGCTTTTGTGGTATGGCAAGGTCATTTGTACTCTCCCTTTCCTTAGCCAGAATGAGAGTCACATGAGGCATGTTTGAACCCGAGTTCAGCCAGGCCCGGAAGAGCCACAAAACAGCCACAGACCCATCAGCAAGGCATACATGTTTATTGTGTAAGTCACTGAGACTTTGACTTTATCGTTGCTATTGTGTTTGCCACAGTAAAACTTAAACAGACAGATAGATCTGGAAATCATCAGTGTAATCCTTAGTTTTACAAGACTAAAACTGATGTGATTAGCCTACAGGCATGTGCTGTGTATATTGAATAAATTAATACATAAATTTAATTTTTCTTTGCAAAGTTTTTTTTCTTTGGGAATGTGTTCTACATTACATACTATTCCCAAGTTTCTTAGACTGAATTATTCCAAGATTACTTCCAGAGCTGGAATTCCCTTCATTATTCACAAAACGATTCCTGAACATTAACTAAATTCTTTCTGTCTTTTGGAAATTCCATGTAATATGACTGAACCTCAATCTGCATTTAGTCAACAGGTGCTATTTTCTAATGCATATGTATCATAACCTCATAGTGCCTTCATTTTAGAACTTCAGGAAACATAAAATAAATTACAACATTATTGGGTGGCTGTTTAAATTTCCAAGTCTGTGCATTAAGTTTACTCTAAATAAATGTGTTTTTATTTATAGAGTGTCAACCATATATATTGCTGGGTAATAATCTTTGATTTAAAGTGAAAAGTCGAAAATCATTTTTATCTAAATTCTTTTGGAATTCATTTTGCCAGCCCTACATTTGATAGGATTATAAAACACAGACATGGCTGAGCCCACAGGGGCCCTCATCTGAGTTCAAACACCCACAATGGCTATTCCTCTCTCTCTCTCCTATCTTGCCTTTTGCTTGAGCGTGAACACTGATCTGTGCTCCGTTTTTCGATTACCTCACTTCCCTCATTCTGACAGCTGCCTGAAGTATGCAGAAAAGTTTTCATCCCACTAACTTGGGAATTTTTTTTTTTTCAGATAAAAAGATTTTCTTTACTAATGACCCAACCATTTTTCTTTAGATACAAGAATTTTGAATCAAATGCTTAGGATAAAACAAGTTAAGATCGCATTATCCTGCAACTCTTTACCAGCAATATATTGCAAAGTGAAACAGCTTAGAGAAGAGAGTGGAACAGAGGCAGAATGAAGGAGAGAAGATAAAGAAAAAGAATTAAGTTGATCAAGTAGAATTCTTTTTTTTGTTGTTTGTTTTTAATTCTTGGGAGCTATGAAGTCCTGAAAGCATAGCTCGTTTCTGCAGCTTATTTTAAAAACCTGTGTAAAATGGAATCAAAACAGAGAATTATTTAAGTAACTAAAGAGGTGCAATGTTAACAGCTATGATTACCAGCAGCAAGTGTTCCAGCCTTCAGCTGACAGCCATTTCCTCCTCCTATCCCAAGAGTTTGCAAGATGAAAACATCTTCCCCAGGATGCCCTACACTGTTCATTTAGATGAAAGAATGAATGAGCAGAAGCAAGGCCCAAATATTCAATATACGAATTAATCTCTGAATGGCAGAATTAACTGTGCTCCTCTTTGGGCAATCCTGGGACAGTCAGGATGCATATTTTTATATCATTTATTGGTGTGTTCATTCATGAAACTTTGAGTTTACATTTAAGATGAAGAACAAGGGGGTGTGGCATATGTAGATTGCTGGAGTGAAGGAGGCTGTGGGAGGGCATTGCATGCAAGTAGAAGAGGGGGAGCATGTGAAGTGTTTTTATTTATTTATTTATTTTTTGAGATGGAGTCTTTGTTACTCAGGCTGGAGCGCGGTGGTGCAATCTTGGCTCACTGCAACCTCTGCCTCCTGGGTTCAAGCCATTCTCTTGCCTCAGCCTCCCAGGTAGCTCGGACCATAGGCGTGCACCACCATACCCAGATATTTTTTTTTTTTTTTTTGTATTTTTAGTAGAGACGGGGTTTCACCATGCTGGCCAGGCTGGTCTCAAACTCCTGACCTCAAGTGATCCATCTGCCTTGGCCTCCCAAAGTGCTGGGATTACCGACATGAGCCACCACGCCCGGCTGTTAAGTGCTTTTTAAGCCATGGGAAGAAATGTAAATTTCACGTGGCAGGAAAGGGAGAGTAGTTGCAAAGCTTGAATCAAGGAGGGGAGAGTAGGTTGGCGTGACTCATGCAGAGGATGCACTGGAGAGGACAGAACCTGAAGGCAAGAACACCAGTAAGATACTGCTGTCTTCTAGGAAGGCATGAACCAGCGGCATGGCAGGGGGAACAGGGAGAGGAAACAGATGTGAGATGTATTTTGGAGGAAGAATTGATGGGATGATGAGCCATGGGAGGGAGAGAGAGGGAAGCCTCAGGTGATTCTCAGGTCTCTGAATTGAGCCAGTGAACAACAGACCTAGGAAGAGGAGTATTTGATCAGGATGATGTTGAGTATTTCCATGTGCGGAGCCTGAGAAAGCTGAGGAACATCCAGATAGCAATGTCTAGGCAGCAGGTGGAAATAGACATCAGAATGCAGGGAACAGGTGCAGTCTGGGAAACGAGGAGTTTCACTTTTAAAAATATTTCCTTAAAATACTCTAAGAATAAAGGGATTGAAAAGCTAAAGAGAAATGCAATTAAAATTTTAAAATCACTCAGTTGTTATATAGTAGGAGATATTCATTAAAAGTCATTAAAATTCTAAGGCACTCAAGTACTAGGGGTACATACAGTTAATACCAGATCACTATCTAATGAGCATTTATCATGTGACTAGCATACACAGGCTTCAGTTGGGTAAACCTAAGGAAGAGAGAAAAGAAAAATCACACCTCATAGCCAGCAGTGTTATTTTTCTATTTGAGATGATTAACAACCAGCTACTTAGGAAGTCATACAATAATTATATGCTGAAAATTAGCTGGATCCTTCAGTACAATGCTATGGATTTCAGAATGGCTATTTAAGGCATGCAGAGGTTAACAAATGAATGGGGAAAAGACTATTAAAACCCTGAACTCTGTGAAAATGTTGAAAAGTTTGTACATTTTCATGGAATATAGAGTAGTTTATTTCAATCAAACTGATGAGGTCAAATAACTAGATCTCTTTTTCAAGCACAGAGCCAGAGAAAGACTGAAATTCTCTATAAAATCACAGAGCCAGCTCTGAGACAGATGCATGCAAGGATAACTGCTCTAAGGCTTTATGTTAGGAGTCCCCTGGGCTCTACAAAGGACCAAGGGATCTCAAAGGGATTCAAGAAAGCAGCTGAGATAGGGGCTGAGGTACTGGTGAGAGAAATGATCTCACTGGCTGATGCCAACAGTGGCCTGAAGTTTCTGTATGTATGTGTGTGTATATATATATATATATATATATATATATGCACATCACGGAGCACAGCCAGCTGTCTAGAATCTGAACTTTCTTCGCTTTCCACAGGCCTCCTGAGGCTGCAGAAACCTCCTTCTGTTCTATACATATCCAAGTCTATCCATGATGTTCACTTAGCCATATTTAATATACATATTATTCATTATTATAGATATAGAACATATATGTCATCTAATATGATATGACTTAGGAAGATTGGATGGGGGGGTGGGGACATGTCCTCACTGATGTGTGCCTAACAACACGGTATTTGAAAAGTGGATGCGCTGAGAGAAAGAACCTACGTAGTAGAGCAGTCAGTAACAGACACTTATAATGTGAACATGTACCATGGAGAACAGCTAAAAAAAATAAACTGGGGGCTGGGTGCAGTGGCTCACACCTATAATCCCAGCACTTTGGGAGGCTGAGGCAGGTGGATTGCTTGAGGCCAGAGTTCAAGACCAGCCTGGCCAAATGGTGAAATGCTGTCGCTACCTAAAAAAATACACAGACACACACACACACACCAATTAGCTGGGCATGGCAGCGCACGCCTGTGATCCCAGCTATTCGGTAGGCTGAGACATGAGAATTGCTTGAACCCATGAGGCAGAAGTTGCAGTGAACAGAGATTGCACCACTGCACTCCAGCCTGGGTGACAGAGTGAGACCCTGTTTCAAAATAAATAAATAAAAAGAAATTTAAAAATAAAAATAAACGAAAACAATGAGAAGTTTCCAAATGTCATAGCTATACTTTGAAGAACACCATGGAAGTGGTCAGGGAATTCCAGAATTATATCTATTATTTTCTTTTCTTCTCAGGAAAGATGAGAAAGTGAGAAGGCTTCTCTTCCAAGAATATGATAATAATAGTTACAGTTTTTATTCACCTCACACCTGGCAGTGTTATTTTTCTTTTTGACATGATTAACAACCAGTTACTTAGGAAGTCATTTAGCATATCAACAACCGTATCAGGCAGGATCACATTCAGATATTGTTAACAGAACACCAGTCCATTTGGTAATAAATACCAGTTTTCGCAGGAATGGCTCGTTTGCTGGCCAAAGCTTATGTCATCATAGGTTTCTATGGCATATAAGTGAGCTTGGCGCTTAAGAAATATTTACCGAGGGGGCGGTTTGACTTTCCTAAAGCAGAATTCTTCTATCAGTTTCTTGTTTTTATGTTGTTCAATTTTACCTTAAGATATTTGCTGTTGAAGTGTTTTATAAACAAATCTCTTGAGGTAACTATATACAGAATTATTTGGAACTATAATTCTTATAGCTATTGCCAAGTTCAGTGATATATGAAGCCTTTAGTGGATATAGTGAATGCATATAGGAACACTCCCGAAAAACTGAAACATCATATGCAATTCTGCGTTTCATAGGAAATGGAGGTTTTTAATCTGTAAGACTTTCCTAGGACAAATCCTCTGGGTGCTAGATGAGATTATGATTTAAACTGGGTCTTTGTAAAATACTAGCTTTCTAAGAGAAGATAATTTTAACTCATTCTTTTAGCACACAGTATAAACAAAATATGTGTTGAAGAATAATGAAAACATTTATTTAAACAAGTTATTGAGTTATAGCTTATACACAATAAAATCACTAATTTTTATGTTTACATTTACATAAATTTGAGCTCCTGCATTTAAGTCCATAATAAATTTTGAGTTATTTTTTGTTTATGGCATGTGAAAAGAGTCAAGGTTCAATGTCTTGCATATGGCTGTCCAATTGCTCCAGCAACAGCTGTTGAAAAGATTATCATTTCCCTATTGAATTACCCTGAAAGGTCTGATAAAATTAATCAATCATATCTTTGTGGGTCTATTTCTGTACTTTCTATTCTATTGAGTTATAGTCTATCCTTTTGCTAATACCACACTGTCTTAATTACTGCGGCATTGTAGTAAGTCTTCAAAACACATTCTCAACTTTTTTCTTGTTCAGAGTTGTTTATGCTATTCTAGGTGGTTTGGATTTCCACCGGATGAGCTTGTCAATTTCTACATTTGCTGGCATTGTGATTGGGGTTGTGAGGAATCTATAAATAAATTTGGGGAGAATTTACTTCTTAACAATATAGGAGTTTCTGATTCATACACATAATGATTCATGATATTAGTGGCTATTTACTTAGGTCCTCTTTAATTTCTTTCAGCCATGAAAGTAGTTTGCAGTGTACAAATCTTGCACATATTTGATTAAAAGCATCCTTCATTCTTTTAGATGTTATAGGAAATTATACTTTTAAAAATAAAATTTTATTTAAAAATCCCAAGACTTTGGGAGACTGAGGCAGAACGATGGCTAGGAGTTAGAGACCAGGCCTGGGCAACATAGTGAGAACCTGTGTCTACAAAAAAAAAAAAAAAAAAAAAATAGCCAACTGCAGTGGTGCATGCCTGTAGTCCTAGCTACTTGGGAGGCTGAGGGGGGAGGATCACTTGAGCCCAGGAGTTCAAGGCTGCAGTAAGTCATGTTCATGCCACTGCACTCCAGCCTGGGTAACAGAGCAAGATCCTGTGTTTAAAAAATCATTTGCAATTTTTTGTTTCTGGCATGTATAGGAAATACAATTGTTTTTGCATATTGACTTCATGTAAAGAAACCTTGCTAAACCTGCTTGCTAATTCTGGTAGCTTTTTTGTAAACTACTTAGAATTTTCTTCATAGATTATCATGCCATCTGTCAATAAAGACAGTTATGCTTATTTCCCAATCTATATGCCTTTTGTATGTTTTTTCTTGCCTTTTTGCAAATGTTGGCACCTTCAATACAATGTTGAATAGAAGTGATGAGAGTGGATAGCCTTGACTGTTCCTGATCTTAGGGCGAAGCATGCAGTCTTTTACCACCCAGTGTAATGTAATTTCTTTTTCTAGATTCGCTTGATAAGATTGAGAAGTTTTCCTTCCATTCTCAGTTTGCCAAGGGTTTTGTGTTTTCTTTTTAAATCATGAATGGATGTTGGATTTTGTCACATGGTTTTACATATCTGTTTTAATGATCTTATGCTTTGTTCTTAGCATCTAAAAGTTTTTCATAGACTATCTTAGTTTTTCTCCCAGACCTGATAGTTTTTTTTTGGGGGGGGGCAGGGGGAGGGCAGAGTCTCACTCTGTCATCAGGCTGGAGTACAGTGGCACGATCTTGGCTCACTGCAACCTCCGCCTACCAGGTTCAAGTAATTCTCCTGCCTCAGCCTCCTGAGTAGCTGGGACTACAGGTGTGCACCACCACCCAGCTAATTCTTGTATTTTTAGTAGAGACAGGGTTTTACCATGTTGGCCAGGTTGGTCTAGATTTTTTGACCTCATGATCTGCCTGCCTCAGCCTCCCAAAGTGCTGGGATTACAGGCATGAGCCACCGTGACCAGGCTGTTTTTGCTTTTTTAATATCACTGCTTTAAAAATAATATTTTCCTGTTTTCTTTCCTTATTTTCAATGAGAAGTCTTTGATTATTCTTATTTTTGATTTCCAGTATGTAATATGGGTCTTTACCCGCTTCTGGTTCTTTTTAAGATTTTCTCTTCATAGTTGGTTTCAAATAATTTGATTATAATATGTCCTTTATTAAAAAAAAAAAAAAACACTTCTTGTACCATGGAGTTTGTTGAGCTTCTTGGATCTGTTGGTGTTCAGTTCTTACCACATTTATAAAACTACAGTAATTATTTCTTCAAATATATTTATTTAAAGAGTTGTAGCACTCTTACAGGTAGACGGGAAGAAAAAATTAGAACAGCACTATCAAAATCCCAAAGTTCAGGGGACATGTTGAAGGCTAACTGAAAGGCTAGAGAACAGGTGCATTTCAGGATTATGGAAAGGAATTGAATATATTAGATGGTGCATGTCATGGAGAACTTTAATTTTTGGCATGAAGACTTTGTTTGGATTTGATGCAACAAATGACATGAAGCCATTTGTGGCCACCAAGTAAGAGAAGAATGGAGGAAACTAGGTTTTAGTAAGCCTGATCAGGCAGTTTACGGAAAGTGGAACAGAGAAAGGAGAAACAGGCTGGAGGATGAAAGAGTAATTTGCAAAAAGGTAACATTAAATATATATCTCACACAAAACACAAAAATAAACTCCCAATGGATTAGAAATCTAAAACCAAAAGATGAAACTTCATAGTTATACCTCAGTATCCACAGAGGACTGGTCCCAGGAGCCCCCCTGTAGATAACAAAATCCACAGATGTTCAAGTCCCTGACATAAAATGGCTTAGTGTTTGCATTTAACCTATGCACTTCACTTCCTCCCAGGTACGTTCACATGTCTCTTTATGTGGGGATATGTTCTGAGAAATGTGTTGTTCAGCAATTTCATCATTGCATGAACCTTACAGAGTGTACTTACACCAACCTAGATGACAGAGCCTCCCACACACACCTACACTTTTATATTCTCATGATTATAAGCAAATCACTGGTCCTATCCCTTACTTAAAGAAAGAGAATTTCACAAGGGCATGAATATGAGAAGGGATCTGGGTGGACATGGGGATGCACCTAGAGGCTGCCTGTTACAATAGTCAAGCCTGTTGCCATCAACTCAAGCAGGAGCTTGAAAGTAATTGAAGTCTGTTTCTAGGTA
>NW_016107423.1:0-2192 GCF_001604975.1 Cebus imitator | reverse complement strand
TTTTTTTTTTTTTTTTTTTTAAATTTGAGACAGAGTCTTGCTCTGTCGCCCAGGCTGGAGTGCAGTGGTGCCATTGCAGCTCACTGCAGCCTCGGCCTCCTAGGTTTGAGCGACTCTCCTGCCTCAGCCTCCCTAGTAGCTGAAATTACAGGCGTGCACCACTGCACCTGGATAACTTTTGTATTTTTAGTACAGACGGCGTTTCACCATGTTGGCCAGCCTGTTTTCCAACTCCTGATCTCAAGTGATCTGCCCACCTCAGCCTCCAAAAGTGGTTGGATTACAGGCGTAAGCCACTGCACCTGGTCTCTAGGATTTTTTAATATTATAATTTGTGTGTGTTTACTATTATATTCATGCAAAGACTGTATCTTCATCATTTCATCCCGAATTCTGAAGGCAGTCCTCGTCATGTATAAATGTATAATATGAGGAATTATATAACCTGAACAACTGTTGCTTCTGCACCTGGCTCTTTTGTAGGACTGGAAATTATAGACCCTAAAATTAGTGAGAAACAGCATTTCACAAGCCATGCTTCTGGAATGAGCTTGTTTCTTTCCAAAAGGGACTTTGTGATCAAGGAGGCTGGCAGTCCACCCCATGGCCTGTAGAGTCCCCATGACTGTGGAGGAGGGAGTGCAGAGAGACATCTCAGATGGTTCACTCTGACTCTTGTACCTGTGGGCCCCACCTGCACCCGGGAGAGCTGAAGTTCTTCCAATAGGTTGACCTACATTTTCAGCATCCACTGCTTTTGCAAGTTTGTACCTCATTCTTGTTTTCCTGAGACTTTTAAAGGGGTGCTGCAGGAGGCAAATCAGGCTCCACTAGTTGGGCTCTGTTTTATGACTGAGATCTTCATTACAGAATTGCCTTGTCCAAAAATCTTGGCAAAACTCCAAATTTTTTTTTTCTTTCTTTCTGTTTTCTAAATTTTACATTATGCTTTGGGATACATGTGCAGAACATGCAGATTTGTTACATAGGTATACATGTGCCATGGTGGTTTGCTACACCTATCAATCTATCAACTCATCATCTATGTTTTAAGCCCTGCATGCATTAGGTATTTATTCTAATGATCTCCCTCCCCTAGCCCCCCACCCCCTGACAGGCCCCAGTGTGTGATGTTCCCCTCCCTGTGTCCATGTGTTCTCATTGTTCAACTCCCACTTGTGAGTGAGAACATGCGGTGTTTGGTTTTCTGACCTGTGTTAGACAGGTCAGAAAGATGGCTTCCAGCTTCATCCATGTCCCTGCAAAGGACATGAACTCATTCTTTTTATGGCTGCATGATATTTCATGGTGTATATGTGCCACATTTTTTTAAATCCAGTCTATCATTGATTGGCATTTGGGTTGGTTCCAAGTCTTTGCTATTGTGAACAGTGCCACAATAAACATACATGTGCATGTGTCTTTATAATATAATGATTTATAATCCTTTGCTTGTATACTCAGTAATGGGATTGCTGCGTCAAATGATATTCCTATTTCTAAATCCTTGAGGAATCACCATACTGTCTTCCACAGTGGTTTAACTAATTTACACGCTCACCAACAGTGTAAAAGAGTTCCTATTTCTCCACATCCTCTCCAGCATCTGTTCCCTCCTGATTTTTTAATGATTGCCATTCTAACTGGCGTGAGATGGTATCTCATTGTGGTTTTGATTTGCATTTCTTTAACGACCAATGATGCTGAGCATTTTTTCATTTATTTATTGGCTGCAAAATGTCTTTTTTGAAAAGTGTCTGTTCATATTGTTTGCCCGCTTTTTGATAGGGTTGTTTGTTTTTTACTTGTAAATTCACAAAACTCCAAATTCTTTTTTTTTTTTAATTAATTTTATTGCATTTTAGGTTTTGGGGTACATGTGAAGAACATGCAAGATTGTTGCATAAGCACACACGTGGCAGTGCGATTTGCTCCCTTCCTCCCCATCACCTACGTCTGGCATCTCTCCCTTGCTATCTCTCCCCAACTCCCCACACCCCATCGTCCCTCCCCTATTTCCCCCCAACAGACCCCAGTGTGTAGTGCTCCCCTCCCTGTGTCCATGTGTTCTCATTATTCAACACCCGCCTATGAGTGAGAACATGAGGTGTTTGATCTTCTGCTCTTCTGTCAGTTTGCTGACAATGATGGTTTCCAGGTTCATCCATGTCCCTACAAAGGACACAAACTCA